>NC_056736.1:141649153-141826653 GCF_019279795.1 Protopterus annectens | reverse complement strand
AATTAGATGAGATTTCGACATTTTGAAGTAGAACCACACACACACACACACACACACACACACATATATATATATATATATATATATATATATATATATATATATATATATATATATATTTAGCTATATATAAATATGTGTGTATGTATTTATCTTTATATATCTCTATATCAATCTACCAAACTATGTATCAGGGAAATGTCAAGAACAAACACTTTGCATTAATGTGGGTAATAGTCTAGGGGCAAATTTAGCTTTATGGTGGTTTTAACTATGCCTGAGAGAAAATGTGGCTGTAGATGATTCATTCATGTTGACTAATGTCCTAAATGAGCAGTTTGTTCTTCTTGTCCTAACTTACAGTTTTGGAGTGATTAACTGGCCTCAAAAGGTACCTCATCAGTTGGACAGAAAAACAAACAAAAAAAAAGCTTCATGCTTATCAAATGATTTATAAAAATAAGTGTATACCAAGATTATGTATTCCCTGTTCTGAAGGTGGTATGGACTTCCTCAAAACTGATTACATGTATATATCTGCAATCATAGGACTTTATATACATCTTCTGACCTCACAAGATACAAACATAGTGAAAGTTTTAAAACATGAGAAGAATAAGTCTAAGATGACTTCCCTGCTTAGTTTAGCAGAAGCATTTTGGTGTTAAGTGGGAATGGAAATCAAACCAGAAATAGATAAATATCAGGCAGCAACTGAATGCACCAAAAAATAACAAAAAAAAAAAAAAAAACAAAAGAAAGAATATAAGGTGACAGATCAGATAAGAAGGCAAAAAAAAAATGTGGAAAATGCATAAATACAGTTGCTAGTACAGAAAACTCTTGGAACCAACCTCATGTCGATCAGGGCTGAATGCAGGAATGGTTAGGGAAAGGTGAATTTAAACCAAAAGATGAAAGGTCTACATTGGCTTACAAAGTCCATTGAACTTGTGGGATAAACAGACAAATGCAGGTTTTGTAAAACATAATTGGAAACAGTTGCGCATCTTACTGGTTGTGATAAACAAATGGCAGAAGGACTGTATACCGAAAGGCATAATAATGTGGCAAGACTGTTGCATTGTGGATTATATTATTGAAGTAGATGAGAAGCACTTGAAACATGAACCACAAAGTATTATAGAAAATGACGAAGTTTATATCACATGGGATCTCCAGTTACCAACAGTTCAAAAAAATAGATGATAGAAAACCAAGTATAGTAGTCCATGAAAAGAAGACAAAAGTAGCATTGGTCATTGAAATTGCTACATCCAATGATTACAGTGTCCTACGTGCAGACAGACACAAAGTCATAAAATACCAGTATTTACAGGCATAAATGAGGGCAGTGTGGAAGAAGGATACCCAAACAGTTCCAATAGTATTAGTAACAATGGGTTTTATAGAAAATAATTTACAATCATACTTAGATATGTTACTAATACATGTAATTCCATATGAATTGCAGGAGTCATTACTGGGCACATTGCGGGTGCTGCTAATTACACTTCTGGCTAGCATCAAAGATTGAAACAATATTAATTTCATGAACTTTAATCATACTTTGACTTAGGAATGGGATCCATTCCCATCATGGTATTAGACACCCAAAAGACTTGGAGAAATTAAAGTAAGGTAAACCTGGAACTTTGCTGGAAACATAAATAATATTGCTTAAGAAGGAAGGAGAATATGGCACTCTGCTTATACCTTATAGCATATATAGAGTTTGAATGCAGGATATCCCATTACTCTGAGAGCTGTATTGCTTAAGACTTAGTTTCATATTTCTCCTGAATGATTCCTGCAGGACGTAAACAAGTAACTTTAAGCTACTATATTTAATTTAGAAGACTTTATAGGTTCATGGGTTCATTGGTGTTTACTAGGCTAATGACCAAAATGACTTTTTTAAGCCTAGCCATGCATCCCAAATCTCTGACAAGTCCTGATACCCTTGATAAGTGTAAGCACGGGCCTGGGAGATAAACCATTTACAGGTTACCTGTTTGCATCAGAGACATAGGTGCCAAACCACAGATGCATTTCTGGTTTCCCATCCAGTTTTCCAAGTTGCATTTGAATTGGATTAGGGAGGAACTCTGCTTTACATGGATGGGGAGCCTTTTCCATAGATGGGATAGTCTCTGGGACACATACCTATTTTCCAGCAGGTCCTATTTATATCACAGGCTAGGTTTAAGTCTTTAGAGCAGGTGATTCTGGTGCTGTTTGTTTTGTGGCTATGCAGGAGGTCCATCAAAGTGGGGTCCAACAATGCCCTGTATGCCAGGCATAGATGTCCCCTCAAAAGCCTGTAGGAGACAGAATACAGGGATAGGGCCTTGAAGTGGTCTGCAAAGGACATGTTACTTATGCCCTGTATTCTTTTAGTGAGGGACCTCTGTGGACGTTCCAGTTGTTGGATATGCCTGGTTAGGTACATATCAAAGGGGGCATTGTACTCAGTCATAGGTCTGATGAATGCCAAATACAGTGGAACAATGACTTCCTTGGACCTAGATGCCATACCTTTGTTTATAAGTTGTGCAACATAGAATGATTTCCTCACCACTGTAGACACATGATGATCAAAGGCTAGATTACTATCTATGTGTGTCTCTACGTCCCTGACTACTGGGTCAGCTCTAAGGGGTGTGTTGTCAATATGATAGTTACCAGGGATGGATGACTTCCCAAAGGATACTATTATGCATTTCTTGGCATTTAGTTTTGGTCCATGACTTTGACACCAGTTGTTTGTCTGTGTCAGCCCCTCCTGGAGAATATTTGTGTCAGTGTGAGATTCAATGCCAGCTCCTAATTTGCAATCATCTGCAAATTTAGTCAGCCAGAGTCCACTGACATTGGCCTTGACTTCTGAAAAATAAATGCCAAAAAGGAGCGGTCCAAGGACTGATCCCTGAGGGACTCCACTTGTGACTGGCTTCTTTGTAGAGGTGGACTCCCCAGTTCTAAAATTCTGGGTCCTGTCTGTTAGCCATATAGCTATCCACCAGGTGACATACGGGTTTGTACCTAACCTCTTGAGTTTGTCAACAATGCCCAAGTGGGGTATTGTGTCAAATGCCTTGGCCAGGTCAAGGTAGGCAGTGTGAATGATTTAGCCCTCATCCATTGCTTTGGTGACCTTCTCAAAGAAGTCCATCAGGTTGAGTAGGCATGATTTCCCCTTTACAAAACCAAATTGAGTTGAGTCTAGTGTCTAGAGGTTTACTATATGTCTATTGATCATTTATATATAAGACTAGTTAGACTGACGGGTCTGTAGTTTCCAGAGTCTGTAGATGGCCCACCTTTGTGAAGAGGGATGACTGTTGCCATTCTCCATTCATGAGGCACAAAGCCTGTTTGGAGGCTACAGTTAAATAGTAATTTCAGAGGCCCTGATAGGTCAAGTTTCATGCTATTTAGAAGGCATCCTGGGATATTGTCTGTGCCCATTGATGCAGTGTTCTTGGTCTTAAAGACAACATTAAAAACCTGTTCCCCAGTGATAGTGGGGGGGTTATATTTGATGATATTTCCTGAGGGAAGGTTGAGGGGGAGAGAGGAATAAAGCTGGAGCTGAGTTTATCAGCCAGTCGATTTGCTATATATTCTGGCTCAGTATAGGTGACTCCATTTACAATAAGCTCTTCACACAATTTCTTCAATAGAGCATACAGTTTAAAGGTCTTGGAATTTTAGGCATTTCCACAAATATAATGACACTAATTCAAAATGTATATATGAAAATATATGTATATATCAGAACTGATGTGAAATACTCTGAAACAATTGGCTTTTAACTATTGGAGAAAGACAGGGTTTCCACTTTTAGAAATACTTTTTTTTTGCTCTAGCAATGAATCCATTTTTATATAAAATTAATAATTTAGTCACAAGGATCTTAATTAATGGTGACACACATTGCTTACGCAGATGACACTGTGATTGTTACTATAGCACACAATGAGGATATCTATAAATGAAAGGAATGTGCTACAACAATCAAAGACATCGCTGAGTATGTAAGATGGCATATACTAGAAAGACTGTAGGACAGATGACTAGACATGAAGAAATTTTTTTATGGACAAAACATTTGTACTTCAGAAGTAATATACACAAGTAATTATCACTAACACAATTTCTGAAACTTAGAGTAAGTGCTATGATCAAATTAAATGTAGGCTAAATTTTATCAAATATGATGTATTTTTCCTGTTTGGTAATGTTAACATGAAATCTCCCAATGTTTTGGTTTCCTTTACAAAATGTACTAACACCACACTCTTAATTAAGATATAATAGAAAAAAGATCCATATCTAAGTTTTTGTGTATCGGAGGGTCTCAGCAAATACCATGGACAAATAGTTTGTGTTCCCATAAATCAAGAATTTTGGCAATGTCTCATATCTTTAACTATATTTTGACTTTTGCCTTTATTAATATGCTTAACTTTCAGTATCAGGACAACCATGCATTCAATAATATTAATTGTAAATTGATAAATTTATTGTATACAGCAAAGTCAATATGAATACATCTATCTAATATTTTAAGGAGTGCATCTTGGATATAGATGTTTTAGCACAGAAACTTAAGGTCCCTTGGGAAACTGGTAAAGTTTAAAATATTTTTCCCTCAATTCAACTTTTCATGAGTAATTAAGGCACCATTACTTGTCATGAATATAAAATAAGCAACTATAATCTGATAATATGCATACATTGTATAGAAAGTATACATTTTCTTTAATAAGCCACCACTTAAGTGGAAAAATGTATATATCTGGAAAAAATAAGCAGGTTTCTTTAGCAACAAATATATTTGATGTTATGGCTAAATTATGTAAGAAAGTACTACTTTTCTTTATGCCACCAAATATAATGGGAAAAAATGTATACCTGTCGGAAAAAATAATTAGATTTGTATAGCTTATAGTATCATTTCAATCTTGACATAAAATCTCATTTGTTCCTGGGAAAATAAATGGAACTTTGCTAATAAACCATGTTTGGAGAAGTAACTTTGTGAAAATAACTCTACATTATGGTTCAGTCTGGAACATATCAATTCAGTAAAATATTCAGTAGAGTATCCAATATGCTCCACATAGACAATATCTTATGAACTGTATGAGGTACTCCATTTGTTGCCATTATAATTCATATGATACAGATTTGTTACTTTGTTGGTAGTCCTGTCCTCCAGTACAAGATTAATGGAGATGTACGCAAATGTAGATTAATATACTGTTGAATGTTGTTTGTTTGTCTTTTCGGCTTTTCCTGGTTAGGGGTTGCCACAGCAGAACTCTGGTCCACTAATGATTGGCAGTAGATTTTTTTTTATGGCGCCAAGTTACCAGCCCGACGCCCAACCTTCAGTGAAGGCACGCCCATTCACGCATGTCTTTCGGAGGCCACTCGACCGCGGGGAGGACATGCAGACTCCACACAGAATACACTCCAGCCTTGAATCGAACAGGAGAACCTCTTGCTGTGAGGCAACAATGCCACAGCTGTACCACCGCGGCTCAATATGTTAATGCTCTTAATATGAATGGGTTTAGAAAACTCAAGATCTTTGGTCAATAAACAGCTTTATCAAAACTGAATTACACTTTTGACTTGCTGATACTGTTTACTGACTTGTCCACTTCATCTGCCTTCTTTTATTATACCTGACTTGAATTGCTTCTGAATAACCACTGCTGTTTAACTGTTACTTCTGCTGGAAGCAGGATTAATTGCAGCAGAAGTAGAGAATATTACGTAAGCATTTAGAGAAAGGCAAACAGACAGACTTAGCCTGAAATATGTTAAAGAAATTAAACAATATACTGATAATGGCCAGGTGACAAATGAAATGCCAGAGTGCTAGCAAAGTTTCAGAAGAATGTGCACAATGTCTAAGGTATCTACAGTATCAGTGGCACACTCAAGATATATATGGTTTCTGATACAGGGCTTGTGAGGACAGATAAAATAAACCCGACCTCCTACAGGAAAGAGAATGAGCTCTAGAACAGATTGTAAAAAAAAAAAAAATAAGACCAAGGGAAATTATTCACTGTTTTGTACTACGTCAGTTGAAATAAAAAAAGAAACATAAGTGAAAATAATTTGATATGTGCAAGTACAGATTTGGTAACGGGGAGAAGAAGGCAGATACTTTCACAAAATAAAAGAAATGTCTAGCAAGTAAACAGATATGAACAGCTGAACAGCATTCAGGAAAATTATAAAGTGTTTTAATTAATACAAACAGTAGTATTATTAAGTGTCTTGTTTAATAGAAGAATATAAATGTTAAAGAGAAAATAAGGCTAGATTAACTCTTCATCAGTGACAGTTCAGCAGCAGTGGTTATAAAAAAGTAATCCAAGTCAAGCAAAATAAAGGAAGGAAGGTGACCTGGACCAGTCGTTAAGCAGTATTACTGAGCCAAAGGAGGAATGCACTTTTGATAAAGTCATTTATTGATCAAAGATTTTGAGTGAAGAAAGTAGAGAAAGCAATAGATGAGAGGTAAAAAAGGATTATTACTCTTAGAATAAATAGCAAATAGTTATATGTGTAAACTGCAAGAGAAAGAGAAAGAAAACCAGCTGCCTGCCACATTGCAAGAATATTCTTCACATAGTGACTTCAAGAGTAACAGTACAACAGGTAGTTTTCTTGCATGGTTATTTACTTATCTTCATGACTTAAAAACATATTTTCATATGTTCTAAGCTGGATCAAAAACATTGTTCATACGGACTTGCTTTTTAAAACCTCAAATTAGTTAACTCAAGAAAAAAAGATTCAAAATAAAAAAAGGTTTGTAACCAGGGAAACAATCAGGTAGCATGGTATATGAGTATATAACAGCAGCAACAAAGAATTCTGAATTTGAATGTCATGTTTTGCATTTTTTTTTAATCTAGCCACTAAAGCACATTATATGCATTTAAAATGGCAGTGTTTTTGGTTTTATCATGCATACCAAATTTTCTAATATTTAAATTTTGGTTGTGGACACGAGACCTGTACATATCATAGAATTATCACTTATATAGATATTTCCTTTTTATTTCCAGAGACCTACTTATTAAAAAACTGTTAGTTATTTTTGTAACTTATTATTTTTTTTTTAATCTGCTCCACTTAAACTGTGTGTCCTTATACTGAACTGGCATTTCTTCTAATTAGTGTTCCTGTCAGCTTTTTGAATAATGAGGTAAAATGACATTTAGTTATCCATGTCAGAAAACAGTCTTTTTAGTTTCAGCATCAGATCAAATATTTCATTTGGAGAAGCAAGGACTGATTTGGCATCACATTTTTCAAATGCAAGAGTTATATTATTTTACAGTTGTATAACATTTACCTAGGTGCTGGTGCCTTTTGGTGGTATGTCAATGTAACAAACAGTAATTTAAAATGATGAGACAAAATTTTGTTCTACTAATTTCTATGTATAGTGACTTGTATATTTACACACACATTATGCCATAAGAAATAAATCAATTTTCTTCAGAAAATGGTCACCTCATGTCATCAATATGATCTAGTATCGATTGTTTACTGATACAAGTGAATCTGATTTTGCCACTGTCACACTTCCAGAGAAATAATCAGGCAACCACTGCAGTTGCAACCAAGACATTTAATAATAAATAATTCTGTATAAATATTTATTTTTATTGAGTCCAAAGCTCATACTGTAAATACACAGATTACAGGACAACCAAAAACATATAACTTTGCATCTTATAATCACACCTTCATCCACAGGCATATTTCTAAGTGGAATGATATGACGCCATCCTGGCTGCCTGTCCTTGTAGTCAAGTGGCCTATGAACATGGGCCTTCAGCTGAAATGCTAACAGCAGGCTGTAACACTGTTACCCTGTTGTCATACTCCTTTGTTTTTCAACAGGTCCAGGAAAACAAAAAGGGGGGAAGGTATAAAGGGGAAATAAAGCTGCCCACTGACTTCTTTTGTAGAGATGGGGAAGAAGGAAGGTAGGACGGCTGGCTGATTATGAACACCAATTATATATTCTGTGCCACATGACTCCAGGAAGATGTCATAGAGTTTGACAAACAGTTTTGTGTCACAAAACAGCAGTTATTCAAAGCACCCTTTCCAGAAAAAACAACCTGGCAATTGTTGCAGTTGCAAGCAAGCAATTTACTAATAAATAGCTTTACACAGATATTTCTTTTATTGCATCCAAAACTTGTACTGCTTCATAAGTAAGTGAGTGGAGGCATGGGTGGTGCTTACTGGATCAAAATGAGTGGGGTCACACTGTCCTAGTTAATGCTACATGGATGTTATGCTCAACTATACCATGTGTTGGTTTAATTATTAAATATTGGTTAACAAAATCATGTTTATGGAAGTTTAATAAAGGTCGTCAAATGTCATTCGGTGTGATGTGTTTATTGAAGGGGATTGGGACAAATAGTTATAAGATGCAAATTTATATGCTTTTGGTTGTGATTGAAAATGAACCCTAATCCCCAACCACTCCAGCTGAACCTCCTATGCCAGCTTAACATGAAAAACTCCAAATATTCAACATACCCTCAGTCATCCTTACTTCTATCCAAAAGTCACCAGCCCAACTCCCCAAGTAATATCCCACCAACCAAACATCATATGCCTCGTTTGTCAACAAATGGAAATCCCCATCAACTTCCCTATCCAGCTGCCAAAAGGCCTGACCAGGCTGATTCCCAGGTAAACACCTGCCAAATGCACCACAAAACACTAACTCAAGCCAAGTGAAATCATACAAGCACAATGTACCACCAGAAACCTAAAATATCCAATATCACTAAAACAAACAAGGTTAGTGGCAAGCCATCATGCCTAGCTGCAGTCTCTTTATCCACCCAATGGATATACTAATGACCAACATGACATTTCTTTTCTTAATGGATCAATTGCTTAGTAATCCCACCATCATACCCACTATCCATTATAAGGAAGACAAAATGTGGCAACCAGAACACTCTGTTATTGATATCAATACATCCGTGAAGCAGTAACCACACAGCCTGTAGGCCAAATGACCCTGCATATACCAACCCTAACCCTAGTACCCAATTTACTTTGGCAATAGGCAATGTCAGTCAGTCTTCACAGTATCCCACCTACATTTCCAGCATATGAACCACCGTCCAAGGTTTAGTCCAGGGGGGTTGGGAAGGTGGCCTAATGATTAAGGTGTTTGCCTTACAAACACAAGATGCAGAGTTTGAGTCTCACAAGGCATAATTGGCTAGGCTTAAAATGGCTCGCAAGGGCAGTTAGCTTAGTACTAACATATGATAACATATATGATATAACATATGAACCTAACCCTATCACCCATACAACTGCAGTAATTGCAGCTAAATCCATTTGGACCCAATTCACCCCTGCCTTACTCTGCAAAACTATGATACCTGCTAAATGAAACCAACTTCAAAGTCCCATATCCCTTCTCTAGCCATCCTATCTTTTTGACGGACAAGTCAAAAACCAACTCCCCCAAAAAAGTATGGCCCAACCCTCCTGTCACATTTACAGACCAATGCAAATCCCTATAAACAATGCAATGCATCTACCAAAACTCGACATCCTTAAACCACTGCTTACCCTTGGCTTTCCCCATTAAGGCTTTCCTTCCAATGTGTCTACTTCACATCCTATAAAGAAACAAACCTTAAACATCCATTAGGAGATCCAAAATTATGCCTTTCTTAATCCTTATAACTTCAGCCTAGACACTGAAACACCTAGTTCCTACATATCCCCAACACTCGCATCCCTGCAATTCCCCTCAAACCCTACCTACTCTTGACGAACACACATGTAACATACAACCTCCTATCAGTCCAAGGCCCAAGTCTGCTTAAACAATGAAAACTAAACCCCATGCTGATCCACACACACAAACCTTGTACTGCCCTGTCTACCCTTCATGCAGTCTTAAAGCCCCACTTATTACTACCTACCTCAATGCAGAGCATTGCTAGCTCCTAAACTCAAGCCGATTTACAATGCCCAACAAAATGTAACCCAACCTCCTTATTATTGTGACTCCACCCCAGAGGGGGACAACCCCAGGCCTGTTTGCATAGCCCTCAACATTCCTCATCCTCATCTGTACCCCCCTACTCCCAAATCACCCAAATTCTTAAGCACCTAATAACTTATAACCTCATTGTGTGCCATTCCAGCAGAAGGAACATCCATCCCCTCAGCATGAGTCACCTTTCAAATCCACTTCTTTCAGGCCACTGCACAATGCCTACTGCACTTTCCCCATCTGTGATCCTCACCGTGCACCACTCCAGTGGTAGGAACATCTACTCTGCACTACCCCATCTGTAGCCTCATTGCGATCTGTAAAAGAAAATAAAACTATGAATCCTCTACACATGTGTAAACCAAAACTTCTTAATGCCAGTAGGTGATGCTGAGGGCTTATCTCAGTCATTAACTGCATAAAATGTGCTCACAACTCTAGTATGTGACACCACAATGAAGCTTAAGAAGCTTTAACAAAATTCCACATAAACTTTCTTCACCCATCTCATATCAACAAATATAACTGATATCAGTGGTCAATAAAACAAAATAACTTGATTAGAAAAAAAAAAACTTATTCTATAAATAGAAGTGTCATATTTTACCCATTCTTTGAGCTTCATTGATGAAGTTGTTAGCCAGTAATCAGGTAAAAGAAAATTGCACCAGTCCATACTTCTGCCAATACAACCGAATACAGCACCTGCAACAGCATCTGCCACAAAAGAGGCCTTAACATACCTAACCCCCATAACATTACCAAACTTACCAAACCTTAAGTGATAAGCATGCAAGTAGTGATGGCACCAGCACCATATAAAACCACCATCTTCACTCAACCATCAGTCCAACAAGAGATGAACACACGCAGACTCCTAAACACATTATCACTACGCCTCCCCTTTAACATCTACAGCAAACTTCCTATCAAATCTGGGGACTCAATTGGAGAACCCTCCCAGTTTAAGAAAATTACCCAAATATGTGAGGAAACAATCTAACCATTCTGCCATGTCTGGGCAGAAGCAAATGACCATACCCTGCAAACAGTAGCAGAAGTGCAAGCCAGTAATAACCACTTCATAGAACAACACATCTGGCCAAAACTATAAATCAATGGCAACATTTCTAACTACAGGCTTAATGATACACAGCTAAAGACAGGTTATATAGACATCTAGGGCACACTAAAGACAAGCTAAAACACTCCTAGTAAGACCATCGTGGATATTTATGACAGATTGGTATCTTCTAAACACAAGGCATTATGGGAAAAGTTACAAGGATTTGGTCCATTGCAAATCATAACTGGGAATGAAATAGCTGAGAGAGATATGAGGGTCAAGAGTTCATATAAAGAGGGGGAAAAAAGGGTGTGAAAGAGACTTTAAATTCTGAGGATTACAGAATCTGGGACGATTTCATGAGAATGAGCCATAGATGATATGTCTTGCCAGTACAACAATAGCAGTTTAGATGGTAAGAGAGTGAACGTGCTGTCATTGTAATGAAGAGACTGACATATATTCAAAATGTGAAAAAGTGAGACAGCATTTGGACAGATTACTGTTAATGGTTAAAGTAGGGCCTACAGATGACTGCTCTAAATGGTCTTGTTACTGGTCTGCTAATATATTTACCTCCAAAACATTACGCATGTCATTTTTAAACAAGTGCTGGGATGAAGTAGGTAATACAGTATATATATATTTTTTAACAACACTAATTGGATAGAGCAGTTACTCTTTTTTACTTCACGACTATAGTAAACTGCTAACATTACATTATCTGATAACATAGCAGTACCATGCCTCTCAATCTCTGAGAGCAAGAAGTCTGGACCTAACAAGAAATCATATTGGGGAAAGGACCAAGTAGGGACAGCATAAATGCTCCTACAGACATTGAAAGTTGATAAAATAACAAGTTTGCATTAGCATGAACTTCTTGAAGGATATGATGTCTGAATCTCAAATGTCAGTCAATATTTTCTAACTTCACCTTAATGATTTATTATTAATTTGCAAGAAAACCATTGCTTTATGGAGACTGAACTGAATTACAAGGCAAGATCTCCTTTGTAACAGTAGAAAATGTCCGCCATCCCCATAACAGCCAGACTCTGAACTATCTAAAATCTGGAGAGGTGAGAGTTACTCATACCCTCTGCCACCCCCACAAAAGAACTCCTTCAGCTGCTGTGTGACACGCTGACAACAACCTGCTGAAATACACTGCCACACACACACAACAATCCACAATACTCCGACCATGTTTACCAGCTCTACCATCAAGCTCACACTGATTAACTAAAGAAGTTAAAGCAATTCAAATCATCCCAGTGATTTATCAGAACATCCTGGATTTTATGAGAAACAAATCAAAATATGAAAATCTCCCTTAGCATAAAAATCCTGAAGGCACGATCAATTTTAAACTTTTGAAAATAAACTTACCGTAACCCAAATTAATGTTACGATTTATGATAAGGGAGACTGACCCAGCAAATCCAGATGTCCTAACATCTGTGCACTTGGGAGGTGTAACTCAGTGACATCCAACAACTGCAAAAGACTTCCAACCTCTGTCTCCCAGCCATTGCTGCTTAACATGCATGCGTAGCACCCGACTGTTGCTGGCCTCCTTAGCCTTCAAAAATGTGAGCTTCACCTGACTCCACAAAATTAGGTGAAATAACTCAGTGAACTGACAGTTACCACTGAGACAAGGAACGTTAGGAGGTTAGTGACAAACTATCTTAAAGCTTCCCTCATCTACTAATTGAACGTAATGTTGTACCACTGTCTGGTATACTACCATTAGTCTCCTCTCTTGAATGTCCACGAGCTGATCAGATGTGAGTGACTGTTAAATATTGCTCCAATAACCTTTGAAAGGACCTGTCAGGCATGCTGTTTTTTTTTTTTTAATGTTGATCATTGCAAGGTATAACATGCCACAAAGTTGTTCCCAGGGAATTCTGGCCCAAGCATGTGCAGCTAGCAACCATTACATGAGGGTGAAAGTACCTTATCAGGAAATGTACTGTTTGGATGAACATTATCAAAACACCAAACCACACTAAATAAGTATCATACCCTCCACCACCAACATCACGTAAGCTAAGCCGCTGCAGTAAAATGCCTTTGCTTAACTACCTCAGTACACTCATACCCTCTATACTTACTTAAACAAAAACAAAATAACTTTTCTCCCCCCTCTCCCCAATGAAGGAAAGAAATGGAAGGAAAAGGAAAGATTTTCATTAATATCAACTTATTTAATCCTATATTATACTGTGACTCCAATCACCTCATCAGTTTACTACATGGCAACATATTAATGTTCAAATGAAGGTTAGACATAGAACCTCATAGTAGTAACAGCCCCATTAGAACTATAAAAGACTTGAACACCTAGTATTAGAGAAAGGAAGGAAAATACTGTACAAGTGATCTTAATATGGAATTGGCCCAAAAAGATATGGAGGATGTTTTTTTCGAACCTTTACTACATCTTCACTGTCAGATTTGAAAATGACTTTCTTGTTTGTGAACTGATCTTGCCATAAGAGAACTGAAACTCAGATAGGCATTATCTTTAGGAAGGTGATATATTTTCACCTTTTTGTTCTGACCAAAAATGAGGCTAGGGAGCTGAAAAGCACTGCTCAATGAAACAGGTCACCATATCATAATCACCAGTAGTGTCTATAAACAACTAAACTGCTTCATTGAAAACCCACTGCTCCTGCCAAAATGAGCAACCATTAATATCCAGCAGCAAAATGGACCATAACCACAAATCAGACCTTACTTTTCTGCTGACTATGACATTGTCATGCTTTTCCCAGCCTCCCCAGAAAAGTTCTGCTAGGTAGCAGATTAACATCATGCCTGAAATTATGACTCCACAAGTAAACTCCAATAGGCCTACAAACTCCATGGCTTGATCAATTATGACTCTCTTTACATTTATAATGGGGTTTTTTTTGCAAGCAGCTACCTTTTCTGGCTCAGTCATTGACAAATGAAAGGATGAACAGGATGCATCAATTTCAATCCCTAAAAATGTGATTGCTTTTGTAGGTCCTACAATCTTGTCCTGGGAAAAAGGGACACACAGATCTTTGCAGATCGTCATAAAAAAATGAATATCTTCCTTGGCTCCTGTCTCTTCTTCTCCAATGATTAAAAAAAAACAAAAAAAAAAATATCTAAGCAGTGGACATCAAGCTGCCCAATGAACTGTTACTTTTAACTTCATAGTATGGCTGTGCTGAAGTGAGTGCAAGCCACTAAGCAAAGCATTGACATGGCAGTATCAAAAAAATAGTAATCTTCAAATTATGTGTGCAATAAATACCATTTCTGTGAACTAATAGGCAACAAATAAAATGCTGATTCTTTGTCCACTTTGGAGTTGTAGAATGGCATGGATTGAATCATGCATGGAAGAAAACCGGACTTTAAAATCACGTTTGCAAATATCCTTATTGACCAAAACTCATTTAGAATACGATAAATGGTGTGGACATTAGAATTCACCCTCTTTTTTGTTGGGCATGAGTCCAAAGGGTAAAAAAATAAGGAACTCAAATGATGGTGCTTGAAATGGACTAGTTACCCTGCCTTTTTTTAACTCTTCGACCATTAAAGACTTAACTATGAGTTATTTGCCTTTTTACTGATTTTAAATTTTTACAATGTACTAACTTCTAATTTGTGCTGGTCTTGACCACAAAATCAAGTCTGACCCCATTTATCAGCTCAATACCAACTAACATGAACAATTCTAAAATGTCCACATTAACAGAGGAATGAATTGAAGTTGGTGTATTTAAATCTAGGAAGGCATAAGGCTTGTAAAATGCCTAAAATGAATTCCTGTCCTTATCCATTTGTGTCTCTAAATAATTATTAACCTTAGTGGCAAAGCATAGACTATGGAATTGGCCTTGCCTTCTTTGAACAAACAGTTAACTGCTGGATGTCTTCCTCTGCAAATATTGTAGGTATATGGAAATCTGCAAGCTTACCACACTTGACTGTTTGTGATAAACATCCAGCAAGACTTCCTTTTTGAACCAGAAAGGTCTGCAGGTAGTCCAAAAGGGTCTATATTAAATCATCAAATGCTTAGAAAAGCGAAAACTGATTTATCGACCCCATGTAAGCGAAAGCTTACAAACGAGAATGCTTAAAACAGCGATTTTTTTTTCCCAAAAAAAAAAAAAAAACACTTAAAACATAACATAAAGTGGGGGGCTGTGCCCCCCACACCCCCTACTTAAAAACTTATAAAAAACTTATACCAACTCTGAGATTGCACTACAGTGACAAAAATGACAAAGTAATGGATGCAGCCAAGCGATTTTTTCCTAGGGAAAGAATTTGCTTATATGTCGCTTCGTCATTTTTGCTTTTTTGTCTTTCAAGTTCGATCAACACGCATTTGAAAGAATGCATCTTCGTTCATCTAATAGGAACCCGTCCAAAATTAGATCTGGCTTTATCAGTCATGGAAATGAGTCGTGTATCTTTGTGCCTCAATTACCATTTCAACTGCTTATATGTGGCTTTAAGCCACTATTTCATACATCTCTTCTTATACTACAGCTGTGACAGACCTTAGAAAGAAGAGGTCATGCTCAGGCTCCCTCTCTATAAATACAGCCTTATAACATACAAAGTCCAGTACACAGTTGTCCCAACACTTCACTTTTAGATTCTTTGGCTGCCACTTACCAAAGGCAGCAAGTGCCTCTGCTAAGTCCCTGGACTCTAAACCTCAGAATCCATTATCCCCTGTAGCCCATCTAAGCCAAAAAGATCCAATATCTTGTTGTATTTACCCTTTCACTGAGCGATATGAGCTGTGATGATAAAACTCCCAGCACCTGCAGGTGCAGCAAACCCAGCTGCAATTGTTTCACTAGTGGTATTGTTTACCAGAATTAAAGTACCTTGCCTTGCTTCCTCCTCCTATACAAGTAAAACTGAAAAAGTAACCACCATTTGCAATATCTGCCTTAAGCTATAAGTGTGAAATGCTGTGATAATCTCCTCATGTGTTAGAAAATTCTACTTACTGTACAAATGTAGACCTCCATAAGTCATTTAATATATCTAAAGAGAACTGTAGGTACTTGGTAATTGTAGTACTTGACTACCCCTTTGTCCTCATTCCTTTCCTATAGATTCTGTACCTGTCTTGGTGGCTGTTAATGTCTCCATTACTTTCTGCCAACCCCCTTTTTATTGTATATTGTTAAACATCCCTATTTGCTTCCAAATGACTACAGCAAATTGCCCATGCCCCCCATGCAGCTGCAAAAGAAACAATGTACCCTGGGTTGATCCTGCCTCTCCGTTCTTCCTTTTTCCTGTTAAATGAATCTATGATGCTCTTTATTCATTTGTCTACATATACATTTTATATGCTTATGTTCCTGCTCAGCATGACCCACATAGGAAAAATAAAGGGTGTAAACTTTGACCCTGACTACTTCCCTTAATAACTGACATTTCATTAACCATTGAAGTCGGCTTATCTGCCTAGAGAACTACAGATATTTGTATTTTGGGAAGAAGGGACGTGCAGGAAGGAAATGAGAGAAAGGTGTAGCACACTATAAAATGCACTGAATCAAGGTGCTAACCACACAGCTAAAACTGTCACCTAGCATGCTGCTAAAAAACGTCTTGCATTGAGAAGGTTGAGGTCTGACTGACCATTTAAGTAAAGTAATGTAGAACTAAGAAATAATTTAAGATGCTGGTTATTAAACCAGGAACTCTTGAAATGTGCTATAAGACTGCCATGTAGAGAGTGCTGCAATGATATACATAAGATGAATGCTGGTAAGGTATATATATATATATATATATATATATATATATACATATATATATATATATATATGGCTTACTATCATATACTCACGGCTGACTCAGTCGAATGGTCATATCATCAACTCACATCCATGAAAACTGACACTGCCGAACCTCCAGTATTGCCAAATTACAAATCAAATGTGATCTAGGAATGTGAGTTAACATGGGTCAAGATAGCAATGAGATTTGTACTTCCGTGATATTGGTGTTCAACATTGCCAACGTTCGAGGTTTGGGTTTCACTTAAAGTGGTTCGACTGAGTCAGCAAGTATATGATAGTAAACCTATATATATATATATATATATATATATATATATATATATATATATATATATATATATATATATATATATATATACATATATATATATAGATACAGACACACGCATACACACACACACACACACACACACACACACACACACACACACACACACACACACACACACACACACACACACACACACACACTCATGTGCATATTATGTTGTTATTTAAAGGCTGTCAGTACAGAGACTTGTCTTTATGAATCATTTGGGAAGGAAACTGCGCATGTGAGACATGACTGCTGACAGGAAAATGCTGGAGGAGGAGGCTGAAAAGGTAGATCCTGCCTGCTTTGCTGATGGAATCTGATTGGCTGAGTAGAATCCCAACCTTATAGGAAAACCAATGTCTTGTGGTGCTATTGGCACAATAAATTAAAAGATTTGTCTAAGCCTGTGTAGCAAATTAAAGGTGTAGGTTAATGAGGCAGGTACTGGAAATGCCCAGAATTAACTAACTCAGGCAGTGGGTGGAGAACAGAGTCAAGAGTAAGGGGGATAATCAGGTTCACTTAAAACATAGTGGTGTAGAGTCAGGCTTATATATATCCCACTTAGATTTTATCTACCTACTTTATTTTTGCTTTTGTATTTAGAAACACAGCTAACCCTAACAATACCCACAGCTCTGACCCTTAACAGTGTATGAACAATGAAAGCCTTCCTAAATACTTCATCTAGCCATAGGAATCCCGACACCTGAACATCATCAAATTAGGAAACACATAATAAGCCAGTTGAAAACTCCATAGATGAGAGTGACAACCACCAACAGTAAGAAGTGACTGACAAATACATTTTAAATTCTAAACAACTTTGAGGACAAATGTCCTCATTTTACCTTGTTTGTTAGCTAGTGACCATCATTCTGTTAAGAATGCTGGCTGCCTTTGAAAGATAGTTGAAGAACCATGGACAGCACTTATATATGGTGTGCCTCAGAACTGTGACAAGGGTTCATGGAGATGGACAAACAATTCTGAGCTGCAAAACTACCCTTGAAGTTATTCATGCTATGGCATATTCAAAAAAGTACAAGAGACAACAGGTGAATGGAGCATGCTTTACAAACACACATATGATGTGAAAGATGTGCATCAACAAAGAAGCACAGCTTAGTCCTTCCACTAAGACTTTTTTGAATAAATTCTTCTAAAATGATTATCAGGTCAGGACATCCTTGGTTTTACAAATTAAATAACATGCACATTAATGGAACACTAGGATATTTTTAGTTATCTGCATTATAATTAATAGTTGACTTCAAGCCAGTACTAAATATGTAAAATGTAACATTCATCATACTTTCATTGGTGCTATATAAAATCTTTAAATTGTCGAGTACCAAACGATTGGCAGCTAATTAATAATTTAATAAAAGTATACATTTTAATTTAATTCAGCTAACATTATTGTTTAAATCATGTATTGTTGACTATGTTATCACTCAGCAACAGTAAACACAATCTTCAGAAGTATTTTTACCGAAGGGTTAATCACTTAGAATTAGGCATTCATTGTGATATATTTTTGAGAATCATGATGAATTAGCTATTTAAAGCTAGGACCAAGTGTCAGATGCTTTGGGCTTAGATCCAAGATGTTTCACCACCTGCAACAACAGCGGGGGCAACAAGTAAAGCAGATGCATATAGCTGATCAACACAACTGGGAAAATCTAGAACAGATGGAGAAGCATTAATAGAGGTTCATAAGATTTACAAGTGTCTCCTGACGAGGAGTCAGAGTATCTTTAATTGGCTGGAAAAGAAGTGTGTGCTGTGCTTCAAGTTTCAGGAGTGAAAGTATAATTCAACCTTGCTATGTATGTGAAGGACATCATGAAAGAGGAATTAAAACTACCAGAGCTATAACAACAGTTAATGTATTTGTTTGTTCATCCTGAATTATTTTGGCATGTTTTATAAAAAAGTCTGATATTAATTAAAGAATACATGACATTCTACTCTTTTTGCATATGGTTTAATACTAAGGTGCTCATCTCTTGAACCAGATGTATTAGCTTGTGCGGATGCATTATCCAGATTTGACGTTTTAGCGGCTTTAACTGGGCACAATACTGCAGAAGAAGGAACACTTCACTGATAAGATTGTGTTATTTTTATAATCATATTTTAATAAAGGTATGATTCAAGTGTAATCTTATTTTTGCAGTGGGTAAGAATATTACTTATAGCAATACAAAGAATACTGATCTCTTTGCTGAAGACCAGTATGAATACTTAAAATGCACTAAGTTAATTTCATTTATTCTTCCAGCAAATGAAAAAGCATTTCTGTGTAACAACGTATAAAAAATTGTATTTAAAATCCTATGAATCATGTCACTATTCTGTCAGTCTGTGAAACTAAATTTTGCAAGAAGGAACAAGCACACACACACACACACACACACACACACACACACACACACACACACACACACACACACACACACACACACACACACACACACACACACACACACACACACACACACACACACAGATACATATAAATAAACATGCAGATACTACAAAAAAATTACAATACTAATCCAAGAAATAAATAAAAAGATTTGACTGGTTTCATATGTTTTCAGACTTCCCTGTAAGGTTAGTAAACTGTCATAAATCCAAAAGGAGTGCAGTCCCAAGAAGGAAGACCTCCGAACTAATAAAATCAGCTTTATTGTCACAAAACACCCGAAAAACACAATGACATTAATGGTCTTCCAGGATTAATCACGTTTTCGTCCATCCACTGGACTTCATACTTAACTGTCATGTTGTACGATTGATAAAAACATCTGTAAATCCCGCAGAAAGAGTCTGCATAGTGGTTATTGTGCCAGTCATATTTTGACACAGTGCAACATTCTGAGAGGTTCAAGCACTTTCAAGCTAGGTGACCACAATTAGTAAAGGGGTCCTGAATATGCTATACTTTAGGGTTTTCCTGCATTCTCCATTAGCGTGAATAAATCAGTGAAGGAATCCTTAACATACAACCCTATACCTACCAAATGCATTTTTTTTTTCTTTGCACATCTTAATTTTAATGGGTCAAGCATGTGCACAGTAGGTATTATGAATCACATTCTTCACAATACCTCTTGTTGCTGGTGCAGGCTTACATTACAGACTTTACAAAGTAAATATACTTCAGAAAGCCATCTATAGAAAATATAACCAAGCATAAAGACTGTTTAGCATGACAGGAATAAGAACTAAAAGTGAGGCTTCAGATCTCATCTAGTGGTCATTTCAACTGTTTGCCACAATCAGAGTTTCTTTTTACTTTGAATTTTCCAATGAAAAATGTATCATTATTTTTTTACAAATCAAAACAACTATTAGGGAACACTGTAACTTTCAGATGCTAAACATTTCTATTGTGCAGTATTGGCTTTCTTCGAAGAAGTCCTGACTGAAATGTTACATTTCTAATATTATCAGCTCTAAATATTCTGCTTATTTTGGTTGAAGATTTGTTGCAGTAATACTGATTTGTTTTTATATAACAGAAACTGCATCTGGAAAAAAGTAGATGCATACATCTTTTGCCCTCCCTGCATTGTCACTCTTCCCCATGCTATAGCCTTATGTGTCTGTGGGTATGCATGTGTGTGCGCGCTGGGCAGCCATAATGTACATTACACACTATTCACACCCTATCTTGTTCTTTAACAACCTCTCCCCATGACACAACATCTCAATTTTGTCTGGATGAAGTAACGCAGCATCTGGTGGAGAAAGTTACACAGCACAAGACTGCACAACAGCTTGCATGTACCCCTAAACATTACAAGCTATTCTCAGTCTTTCAAGTTCTTCAGTAACCTCTCCCCAAGACACAACATCTCGATTTTGTCTGGACGAAGTAATGCAGCAGCCAGTGTGGAGAAAATTACACAGCACAAGACCACACAACTGCTTGCATGTACCCCTAAGTATGCTTGTTATTGGAAGCTGTCCAAAATAAATAGCAGCCTGCGATTAAATGCCACAAGAACCTGTACTTTATCATTGTAACATTTAATTTTATACAGGTGCTGACCTAGTATGTGCATACCTTGAACATAACTTGAAGCTGTTTTCCTTCACTTTTCTCTCTACTATATTGATAACAGTTCAGCACATCTACAAACTAAGTGTTTTCCATCTCTTAATTGTATGCAACTGATGTGCCTAACTTAATTTACCATAAACACCTTCTCCCCAATTATTATTAAAATCCAATTTTAGTTTGACCACAAATTCAATCAGAAAAGAGAGGCATTGCCTGCACAAAGTACAAACAACTGCAGTCTGCTTTGTAACTGCACTCCTACCTTCTGGTTTACACTGACTGTTTTTCTTTGTACTGTCTACCGTGTCGGTACCATTCAATCCTAGTCTACCGTGTCGGTACTATTCAGTCCTATACAAAATAGCACTGCTTTAGTACATCTCCTGCCATCTCTTTTGAAATCCTCCCATAATCCTTTGCTCCTTTAAAAACATCTGTTAAGTGGTTAAGCCATCTTTCTCTTATCTTTTGCCCTCCCCTGCATGGTTGTTTTTCCCTATGCTGTACCCTTACGTGTGTGTTCACACTAGGCAGCCCTAATGTGTAAGTCTGAAGCACATGCTACACTGCCTCTCATGAATGATTTATTTTGTTTCCTTTTTCTGTTGAATTTTGCTTAATCTGACTTATGATATAGTTCTATCGACATATAATAGTATTTTTACAGTTACCAAATTGTTGCACCAACTGCCTTTTTCTGTCTCCATGAGCTTCCTGTTTTATGGGTTTAGTACTATCATATGACTGTTTTTATTTTTCCTAATCTATGTCTTAACTCATATAGTGTGTTTTGGTTTTCAATAAGACAAGAGCTTGGATTAATTTCACCATATGATGGCTGTAATGTAGGCATAAACTGTATTTGCTGAACCAATCTGCACTCGCAAAAAACAAGACATTGGTTCAATTCCTACAGTAAACTGGTATTTCCATTGGCTAATCACTCATAGAGTATAAGAGAGTATAAGTAGCTGTATTTAACTTCCTTTACATACAAATTATAACATGTATAGTGTCTGAGTTCACATCCGTTCCTGCTCTTACACTAACATTTCTAGATTGTAGTGCACCTATAGTTCTTTCTCTTGCTTGACTTTAGCAATTTTTTCATCTATTTTAGTACTTACTTCTCTAGAATATTAAGTCAGAACCAATTTTTGTTGCAATTTGCTGTAAATAATAACATTTTGGTAAGACTTGCTCTTGGTTGTGCTATTTGATACACTGCCTTCTGCTGTTACTAAACTTGTGCTGTTTACAAAACTTCATAATAGCCAATACCCAAATAGCATGACCTTTTACCCCCCCCCCCCCAATCTATGATTTACCTGTAGCAACATTATGCTGTATGCAGGACTGCCATAATTCCTAGTTTGATGAACTGTTGAGTTTTGCTACCATTCACAGTTGCATCTGCCACCAAGTATAACTAATGTTGTATGCATATTGTCTAATTTATAATTTTATCTCATGAATGAATAAGACCTATTTCTCTTCATTTATATATAATTGTTTTCAAAAGTGCTTAGTATCTGCACTATTTTGAACATTTATGTTTTTGAATTGTTCCCTTACCTTTTCCTGTAACGACTCTTCTGTACTCTAGTATTACATCTCCAACTAACCCTCATTAGTCACCCTTTCCCTTTATTATTTTCTCTGCTCTCACCTCCTCTCATAACTAAATAGTCACAGTATGCCTTTATTTCTCTTCTCAGCTCTCATATTCTTACAGCCTCCTCCAATTCCTTTATTTATCCTTTCTGTACTTTTCTGGTGATACGCTTCCAAACACTAATTTGGAGGCTCCCTGTAATTCTTGTCTGCCTCCCTTATACTTGTTTCATTACCATGTCCATCTCACTGTTTTAGTTATTTTAATGCTCTGCATATCTGATCACATCCTTCTTAATTTTTTCTTTTACATTACACACTATTCTCTCTAGTTCTTCAACAACCTCTCCCCAAGACGCGGCATTTCAATTTTGTCTAGATGAAGCAATGCAGCAGCCAGTGAAGAAAATTACACAGCACAAGATGGCACAATGGCTGGCACATACCCCTAAGTATGCTTTTTATTGGAACCTGTCCATAATAAATAGCAACCTGCAATTAAATACCACAAAACCTGTACTTTATTATTGTAACATTTAACTTTGTACAACTGCTGACTTAGTGTACACATACATTGAACATACCTTGAAGATCTTTTCTCTCACTTTTTTCTCTGCTATACTGATAATAGTTCAGCACATCTGCAAACTAATTGTTTTCCCATCTCCTAATTGTATGTGACTGATGTGACTATCTTAGTTTACAATAAAAACCTTCTCCTCAGTTATGATTAAGAACTACTGTCTGCTTCATAAATACACTCCTACCTTCTGGTTTTCAATGATTGTTTTTTTTTGTACTCTCAACAACATGCCATCCTACTCTGTTCAGACCTCATGCCCCTACCCCTCCCCCAATTCCCACCCACCACCACTAGATCTATTTTTATAGTTTTGTAAACCCCACCCCTTTTATCACAAGCCAATCACCTCTTTCACTCTCACCCCCCACAAATAACCTATTCATCACATCCTCTCCTTTCTCATTTAATATAATCCTTTCTACATTTCCTTTCTACCTATCCTAGTCACTCTGACTACACTCAGATCATATCATCCTAATTTTTCTTTTCCATCCTCCACATCTCCTTCTTTATTTCTATACATGTCAACCTTCCCTGCTGTATACTCTTCATGCCTCAACTTCAATTACCTCATCACTTAACTTCCTGTTTCCCCCAGCTACTTCAATATCTCCCCTAGCTTACATACCACTTTCCCATTCCTCGACTCTAAACCCAAAGTAATCAAACACTACACATATGACAAAAAGGTATCACCATTATGAATAACTCTCCCAAAACACTTAACCCATCCTTTTCTATTATCACTCAGTGTGAAGACATTTACCCAGACCCAGGTCTTATACCCACTATTAATTTCAAGCACCAACCCAAAACTCTAAAGTCAATAACCACCAGTCTCAGGATTATAGGAAATAAAGTCTATAGCCTTTATGCCAGGATTAGCCAGTATAAACCAGACTTCCAGACTGTCAATGAAATATGACTAACCCCTAAAATAAAAGATGCAGAAATCCTCTCTCCAAGTTATGACATACTTAGACTTGAGAGAACACATAAGAATGTTGGTGGCGTTGCCCTACTTTAACAAATACCTACACAGTAATACCCTTTTCAGACACAATTCCCAAAATTTTAAATGCAGAAATTCTGATCTCCTTCCATAAAATGAATACATCCAAAAAAGTATGCTTTATTGTTATATACATTCCTCCAGTGCAAAACAATCCAGTTCTTGAGGAACTATTAGCTTGAGTTTCAGACTGTATCCAGAATGAGACTATCATACTAAGTGATGTTAACATAGACTGGGAAACTTTCTCTTCAAGCAACCCTACGGACAACATAGATCTCTTTGGCTTCACCCAACTTATTAATTGTCCAACAAGATACGGCAAAGATAATACTCAACAATCCATCCTGCATTGGATCTTAGTCTCTAACCCTTCAAAATACTTCTCATCTTGTACACTCTCAGATTCTTTAAGTGACCATCTCACAGCTTATAATTATAGGGCCTCCATACATGTAATAAGGATAATAAACTATTAACCACCTGAAACCTTACAAAATTTACTCAAAAAATTTTCACTCAAATATTAAACACCATAAACTGGTCCTTCCTGCAATTTCTTCCCCATAACAAAGCTGTGGACGGTTCAACACACTGTTCCTAATGATACCAAATTCTCTTACCCCACTGCATACACAATGAATTCAACACAATCCTGCCCCTTAGCTAACCAAATCCTGTAAACTCATTATAAAAGAAAAAGATCATGCATGGAGTTCATGGAACAAGAACAGAAAAAAGTATAGCAACTTCTTAACAAAGTAAAAAAAAAAGTCATTAAAGACAAAAAGCTATCCTACACTTCTTCTCAAACATAAACAAACATAATCCCAAAAATATCTGGGCATCCATCTCTTCCCTCCACAACACAGGAACTTGGAAAAAAACCCAACCCCTATCCAGACAATACCCCACTGCAAACTGCTATACACTTTGACAACTCCTTCAATGAATGCATAACTAAGCTCATCTCCAAGCCCTGCTGCTCATCCCCACACTTACAAGTATATTCCCCTAACTCCACTGCTTTCTCCTTCCACCAAATCTTCCCAGAAGACTCATCCAAACATGTATGACTCCCAGTCGTCGCATCCATAATCTCATCCTCCCTCTTCTAACCCCTCTTCTTTTTCCTTCCAACCTGTTACTACATCAGATATAAAAAACCTGCTACTCAAACATAAAACCAGTTCAACATCTGTTGATTGTATTCCCCCAGAATACCTAAAACTCATTGCTGATGATATGTTCTATCCAGACATTATTCTTATTAACAGATCCTTAGCAAAATCTCATGTTCCAGACCTATGGAAAAGATCTTATATATTCCCACTCCATAAAGGCAGCAACTCTATTGAAATCACAAATTTCCAGCCTACAGCCATACTGTCAACACTCTCACAAATCAGGGAAAAATGTATTCATCATCAACGCAAAAGTCTACAGTGAAAAACTTTTCAAAAGCCAACTTTACACTTCTTAAAACTGAGATGGTATCCTTTAAGCCCACTGGGACAGTGGAAACCACATCCCACAATGCAGAATCCTTCACAAATGCTTTTTACGGACATCTCCAAGAATGCATGGATCATGCAATCCCAAATAAAACCAAGACCCTCTCCACCAAGGGCAGGCGTCCTGTCTGGTGGACCCCAGCCATAAACAAATTGTATAACAAAAGAAGGAAGCTACTGCACGTCAGAGCAAAATCCCATAAAGAGAAGGCATCTCTGATCAGCACTAGTAGAAAGCTACATTCTCTCATAAAAACATCCAAGGCCAACTTTGAGGAAAAAAATCGCTATGGACACTAAAGATACCCACAAGGCCTTCTTCAGCTATGTTAGAAACCTGGGCGGAAACCCTCAGATATGTTCAGAGTTAGTTCACAATGACAAAAAATACACTGAACCCACAGATATTGCCAACATTCTGGCAGACAGGTTCAGTGCAAATTTCTCCCCTCCCTCACCCCCAAAAGAAGAAATATTTATCCCAGCTGAATGTAACCTCCCTGTCATCTCAGATGTCCAGGTGAGAACCGCCCTCAGCAAAGCTAAAACACAGCATCAATGGGACCTGACGGTATCCCAGGTTGCGTGCTACGTGAACTCCAAGAGGAGCTAAACCCGCACATAAAAATGCTATTTAACCTTAGCCTTATTACAGGATATGTACCTGAAAACTGGTGTACAGCAACAGTAGTCCCACTCCACAAAGGAGGCACCTCTACTGAACCTGGTAACTACCGCCCCATAAGCTTAAACAGCCTGGTCTGCAAAGCTATGGAAAGAATCATTATGGAACTAATAAACAGAGACATTGGGGACTTACAGACACTTGATCCCACCCAGTTCGGCTTTAAAAAAGGCAGATTCTGCCTTTTAAACCTGGTTGACATTTTCAAAACAGTCACTAGAGCCATTGACGAGGGCAAAGCAGTCCATACAGCCTACCTGGACTTGGCTAAAGCTTTCGACACAATACCCCACTCTGGTATCATAAACAAGCTCAACAGCTGAAATGTAAATCCATATGTCACAAGATGGGTGGCAAACTGGCTAAAGGATAGAACCCATAAAGTCAAAATCGCTGGAGCTATGTCAGACTCAAAGCTAGTGACAAGTGGTGTCCCACAGGGCTCTGTCCTGGGACCCCTCTTGTTCGGCATTTATTTCTCAGATGTGGAAGCAAACATGGGAGGGTTGTGGCTGACAAAGTTTGCAGATGACTGGAAACTAGGCGCCATAGTCGATACACCAGCTGACACATATATCCTACAGAAAGTCCTCACTGAAACGGACAACTGGTGCCGGAGTCGTGGCCTTAAACTAAATGCCAAAAAATGTATAGTCATCCACTTTGGGAAAAACAAAGTGCCCACAAATTATCACATAGGCGGTAACCCACTGAGTACGGAAAAAAGTAATCAGAGACCTGGGGACCCAAGTCGATAGTGACCTCTCATTTGACACCCATGTTGCCAAAGTGGTTAGAAAGACTTTCTACCTTGCCCACCTTATCATGAAGGGATTCACATCCAGATCAAAGGAGGTCATTGTGCCCCTGTACTCCTCCCTTATCAGGCCCATGATTGAGTACAATGCCCCATTTGATATGTACCTCAGCCGGCACTTGCAACAGCTAGAGAGACTCCAAAAGTACCTCACCAAGAGGATCAAGGATCTCCAACATATGTCATATGCTGCCAGACTAAAGAAACTCCAACTCTATTCAGTAGCATACCGCCTACTCAGAGGTGATCTGTGCCTGACATACAAGGCCATGTCCAATCAGGAATTGATGGACATGCTCCACCTCAAAAAATCCAAATCCATCAGAACCACGAGAGCTAAAGATTTGAACCTCCGCACAAATATGAATAGGACATGCTGGAGGGACAGATTCATAACCCAGAGGCTTCCCATACTCTGGAACAGAATCCCAGTTCATTTTAGGCAGAGCCCCTCACTGACTCTCTTTAAGAGAAATCTTGATGAGTGGATGGGAGATCGTAGGTTTACCCCAGGGGTCATCTCTGTGTCACTACTAGACAGAGGCACAGTAAACTAATTCTATTTTGTAAGGGGGTCTTCACTGTGTCACTACTAGACAGAGGCACATTATTCTAAATATATTCTGTACACTTTTGTACCATTACATGGGGTGGCAAAAGCCACATCACTATGGCTAGGCTTATAAATGCCCCAGGGCAGATAGCCTAGTACCAAACTATGAAACTATGAAACTACTACAATATCTCCTACATTATAATCAGTTATGTAATACCTGACATGTTTTCCGACCATCGCACAGTACATCCACATCCCTAGTATCACTGACAACATTAATAAAGTACAATACTATGGCAAACTAGTATCAGATCTATCCACACAACAAAAAGAAAGAAAGAGAACTAAGAGAATTTTCTTGTAGCATTAAATTGCGTATGGTGAAAAGTAGAGCTGTTATTCACTGGGTATTTCTTTCTTTTTGTTGTGTGGATTTTGGAATTGCAATTAGTTGTTGAATATAGTATCAGATCTATGTTGAGACCTCTTTAAAGCTTTTGACATGGTCTCTCACTCTAGAATTTTCACTCAACTTTCCAACCATGACCTATTAACCCCCTCTATAATTTGCATTCATAATTACCCCACTGTTAGACAACAGTCAGTAAAATGGCAATGGGCTGCCTCACCACTCTTGCCTACCTCAGTAGGTGTCCCAGAAGGATCTATACATGGACCTTTACTCTTTAACATTTATATCAGTAACTTACATACAGCTTCTGGACAAAGTTATCTTATTCAATACACAGATGACTCCACCATAATATGTTCTTCTACTATTCGAATACATGTACAACAAACTACACAACAAGCGCTCACTTCTATTGAAACGTTGCTCCTAAAAACCACAACTCATACTCAACCCAAACAAAACTAAGCTCTTACTCCTCATTCCTAAATCACTAACCCCTGAAAATAATCTATTTGAATTTTTTTCATTAAATAATACAAAAATTGAAATACTTCCCCATACCAAATTATTAGGTATAACTATTGATGACACTTAAGTTTGACTTACTTCTTCATATTAGGATAAACAAAGCACACCACAGACTAGATCTACTATACAGGAATAAGCCCTTTCTGAATATGCCTTCTAAAATCATGCTAGGTAGATCATACCTCCTACCTTCAGTTCATTACTGAGTCCCAGTTCTGAACAACTTGCCAGCCTCCACAAAAGCCAAGTTAGAAAACTGCTACAACAAATTTGCAAAATTCACATTCAGTGCTAAGCACTCATCACATAATTGCAAAACTCGTTATTCCATCAAATGACCTGCCTTCCCAACCTTCTCCCATATCACCGGCTCATAACCACCGATAGCATTATCTATAAACCTTTATAATGACTAACCATCAGTCATTTACTTCACTTGCAAATGCCAAACAGAAATCTCTGATCTGGAGACAAAAAACTCCTCACCATCTGTAAACCTTCAACTTCCTTCAGACAAAATCATTATTCCTATGCTGTTGCTAAAGCTTGGAGCTCCATGCCACTTAACATCAGAATGATCACAAAACTTTCTTTCTTTAAATACTCACTAAAAGAATACCTAAGGAAATCATGGATCTGTTCTTGCCCAGTGCTGGATGAAACTAAGTATGTATGCATCCTTTGTCTTTCTTCTGCCCTTCTCTCTGATCTTTTTTCTTTACACACTCACTCCATCTCCCTCTCCCTACTACTTCATATTAGAACTGACATATGTGTTTTTCTTCCATCTTTGAAGCCTCACTAAAATAATACTTAACCAATTTCTGAATGCCTTTCTCATTCTGATCCTGGGTGTAACCAAGTATGCATGTATTCTATTTCTTTCTACTGCCTTTCTCTCAATTTTCTTCACTTACATTTCCCACTCCCTACTTTATCTCCATTTGCTCCTCACCTTCCACCCACATTCTTCTTACCAGCCTATATCTTTATCTCCTCTGTGCATCTTTTGCTTCATATACATTTTTATCACCCCTCCTTCCTCTTCCTTCATCAAGCTGCAACTACCCACCAACCTCTCCTATGTATTTTCTCTCATCTCTTACCTCTCTATCCTCTCTCTCTATCAGATCAATTAGGTCTTTCTGTCTGATATTTACTGAAAATCTTTTGACTCTCTAACATACCTATAACCTATCATAACTAATTATTATCTTAAAATCTTGTATTCAATCACTTGTTCCTTTTGTGCACCTCACATTTCCATATTTGTAAACTCTACTTTAAAACTGTATTGCCTTTTCTGATAATGTTATTTTATTTTTTGCAAACATGCATTTTGAATATTATAATGTTGTATACTTTGAGAAGAAAAGTATTGTAATGTGGAGCTTTTCTCCCTGGGCTTCCGCTGAAAAGGGGTTCTTTTTTTGGCCCATTTGGACTTTCCCAGTTAAAAAATGGCAAATAAATAAACAAAATAAAATGCAAATGCGTTTATTCAATTATTTTTCCTACTGTAGTAGCAATGAACAGTAATTATGCAAAGTAACTTGTAATTATAACAATTTTAAAGAAGTAAAAAAAAAATGAAAAAAAAAAAGAATAACAAACAAATGGCAAATAAAATAAAATACAAATGTATTTATTCTAATGTTTTCCTACTCTAGTAACAATGAACAGTAATTATGCAAAGTAACTTGTAGTCAACAATTTCAAAGAAGTAAAAAAAAAAATGGAAAAAAAAAGAATAATGAAAGAAAAAAAAAACTCTCCAGTAGTCAATTTCATCTTTAAATTCATGAACCTTGTATGATCGTAATTTTATGGTCCTGCTGAATCGTTTTGTAACTCAAACTCCAGCTGACTTGAGGTGCACCAACTCACTGCAATTCACTTAACCACTGGTTTACTTGTTCCTAGGTTCATGGATGATTATTAGACTAATGACCCCATGAGGAATTTTTAATCCCAGCCATTCATCCCAAATATATCTGACAAGGTTTGATACTCCAGTGTTATTTTAAGTGTATATGCAGGCTTTGCATGGGTCATCAAGCATTTTCAGGCTGCTTCTATCTAATAGAGACATAGGTGCTAGACCAGGGTAAATTTCCAATATCCCTTCCACTGATCCATGTTGCTCTTAAATTGTGCTAGGAAAGAACCCTGCTTCACATTGATAAGATGCCTTTTTCCACAGAAGGGGTAAACCCTGAGACACATACGTATCCCTCCAGCATGTCCTATTTAAGTTGCAGATGAGGTTTAGTTCTCTAGGTCAGGAATTTCTGATGTTATTTGTTTCACAGATGTATAATAGGCCCATTTGAGCTTTTCCTCAAGTAGCAGCAATCAAATAAATCCAAGACAAAAACAAAAATAAAATGCTGTGTCCGTATGAAGATAAAAAACAAGTTTATTCCAAAGCCAATAGTAAGCTTCCTCCCGGGATTAAATAAAAGGGAAGAATTTGTAATGTATTTAAAAAGGAAGCGGCTAAAACATTAGGTCAATATTATGTTAATATTTATATTAGTATGTGTTTTGTAAGTTGTTTTATAGTACATGAATTTTAGGATGACTGAATGTTTAAATTATAATTATGCAATGAGCTACTAAGCATATAAATGGTTTTATTTCAGTGTGAAGCCTTAGTCTGAAGACATCTCCGACTGAGGAGACGAAAGCGCTTACTATTGGCTTTGGAATAAATTTGTTTTTTATCTTCATATGGACACAGCATTTTATTTTTGTTTCTATTTGAGCTTTTATCACAGTATGCTTTGCAAGGTAAGCTTAGGTCACCTCTCAGCAGTCTTTAGCAGACTGAGTACAAGGGTAGGGCTGTGAGGCAGTCTATGTAGGACATGGTGTTTATTCCCTTATTGTTCTTGTAAGGAACCTCTCTAGATGCTCCAGTTGTTCCATATTCCCAGACAGGTACATATCTAAGGGAGCATTGTACTGAATGATTGGTCTGATGAAGGCTGAGTATAGTGGAAAAGTGACATCTTTGCACCTGGATGCCATATCCTTGCTTATAAATTGTGCAGCATAGAATGGTTTTCTTACTTCTGTAGGCACATGATGGTCAAGGTCCCAGCAACTGTCTGCATGTGTTCTCATATATCCCATATATCCCATACCCATCTTTTAGGGATGCATTATTAATGTGGTAGTTTGCAGTGGGCAGCTGTCTTCCCAAATGATGCCATTATGCACTTCCTGGAATTGAGTTTTAGGCCATCACTCTGGCATCAGTTATTGGATTCTATCAGGTCTTCTTGGAGGGTATTTGTGTATTTGGGTTAGGCTATGACTGTGCCTAATTCACAACCGAAGCAAGTTAAGCCATGTGTTTTTGCAAAGGAGCAGACCTTCACCCATCCCCCATAGTCCTGTTCTAGTAATACTCTGCATCTATTGTCATACTCACTCAGAGAAAGTATATTTACACACACAGTCTGTGTATTCCAGTCTACTGCACTGGAATACAAAGACAAGAATTCAGCTGCAAGCAAAAGCACTGTGAACTGTGAGTAACTACAAGATAGCCCTTCATGTTCAAGTATAATACATCATTTCTTATTATACCATATTTAAAATTACATTAATGAAATCAACCATTCAAAATACAGAATGTTAGCTTTTAGGGAATGTTAATCATAGGTTAATGACACAACCCAATGTGTAAATGTTTGCCCATGCACCTGAATGGAATGAAGTCCTGAACTTCAAAAGACTAGACACATTTTTAAATTTAGTACATTGAAGTAGTAAACATAAATTTTGAAGATGTTACTTTATTGATGTATACTCAGCTAACATTCAGAATCGTCTTCAGTTTCATTGTTGTTTGACTCATGAAATGCAAACATTTATACAAGCTCAGTACCTGCATGACTTAAAATAGAATAAAGGGAATAAAATAAATAAGTAAATAAATAAATAAAACATGTGAAATGCATACATTTACACATGTACAGTACATGTCTCTGTCTTTCCTGTTTACACACCATGTGGTACATCAGTCAGCAAGCACCTTTTAGTGCTCATTGTTTCTGTAGCAGTTACAAGTTTTACGGGCTCAAGTTGGTAGCCCAAGGCCCCACCCTCATTGGTGGGTGCACCACACACACTCATGTATGCATTTACACATGTTCAGTACCTGTCTCTCTCTTCTGTTTACACACCATGTGGTACATCAGGCAGCGAGAACCTTGGAGAGTGTCCAATACACCTACTGCACATTTTTGGAATGTGGGAGGAAAAAGAAAGTGCATACAGAGGAAATGCACATGAACACAGGGAAGACATGCAGACTGCACAAGAGACACCCCACCCAAGAATTGAACCAGAGAACCTCATGTTGTGAGGTGACAATGCTATCCACTACACCACTGTGGCACGCAAAATTTTGAGTGTAAGAGTGAAAAAGACCTGATGCATCACTTGTGCTTTGTCACGGGAGCCTCATTACTACAAGTGCCATTTTTGGATTGTTAAAAAGATGAGCTGCAGGCCGCTGCAGCATATCCCCGATCCAGTAATACTGAAGTGGTATTAATAGCCATGATGTTTGCTTGTGGTGGAAGCCATACCTTTAAGATTTATTCCAATATAGCCTGAGCATTTGCAATTTAAAGCTTTCTTCTTAGAATCAATCATAGAGTCAGGATTAAATTTGAGACACTTTCTTTCATGGGAGGTAATCCAAATAAAATAAACTATGTGGAAAAGTTATCTTTTCATGTTATCTAAGAAATTAAGCTTTGAGGTTATTTCTTTCTTTTTTTTCTTTTTTTTTTTTTTTGAATGGTAAAATCTGTCAATTTTCAGATACACAGAAATGTTTTTATTTTTTTTCCAGCCACTGAAAACAAACCTTTTCTAAAAGCCTCCAAAATGGAACAACTGTGCTGCATTAAGAATAAAGACCGATGCATTTTGCGAGATATTATATTCATCAAAAATAAAGGAAAGTAGTGAAGATAGCATTACTTGTAGAAGGTCACAGCAGGTTGTATAAACAATGATGATGTCAGCAAATACCTGCAATTCAGCTCCATAAAGCAAGTGGCAGTGCAGTGAGTGTATTCAAAAACAAAATGCTTTCTGTTGAAATGTTGTGACTTAAAATACTGAGCACTGAAGTAAAAAAAATGACCGAAATGATGGAGGAGCAAACACTGAATGCATCTCTTCTCCTTTAAACTTGTTTTTAAATGAGGGGCAAGCTCTTTGCACTCCTGCTTTTGGGGGAAGCCTCCATACCCACAAATGTATATACACCAACTCTAAATTCACCATACCTTATCTTGGAGAAAATGGAATAGTCCAAGAAAAGGCAGTCTTGTGTTTAGTGTATGCAGTTCTAGATTTGTAGTCATTCAGTCTCCATATCTATATCTATATATATATATCTATATCTGTATATGTGTATGGGTCCTAATCAGTTGAATGTGTTTTCAAAAACTCACACTACACATGATCGAGATCATATGATCAAATTTTTGAAAACTCAAAGCATTTGAATGGAGATCGAGATACTACAAGGATCAGGAAATGTACCTTTTTCCTCAATGTAGTGCTATCTTGGAGTTGGTATATATAAATTGGAGGAGATGTGGGAGGTGAAGCCCCCATATGAGGGGATGCAGGAGGCTTGCCTCCCTCCAAAAAAAAAAAGAAAAGGTAGATTTTTTTTGGGGGGGGGGTGTTTGTTTATTTTGTTTTTTGATGTTTGAGTTTTCGGAAACTGGATCATATGGTCTCTTCAATATTTTTTCTGAGTTTACAAAAAGTCGATCATCTGACATACACCAATATATCTATATATATATATATATATATATATATATATATATATATATATATATATATATATGGATCTACCTTATAAGCTCGACACTTCACAAGATCGACATATAGAAAGACGAGACCACAAAAACGAAACCGCAAAAACACGAAAGTTCACATGCCCAGCAAACCACAATCCTGACAGTTAACAAAACAAAAAGTTCGCTGTTCCACACAACACACACAACACAAACATACCAACAACCTAAAAACCTACACTACACCTTGCACACATCTATCTATGCACTAACCTTAACCCAAACCCTAACCCTAAGGTACGTCACTATCGCACACTTACCTTACCTGCACCCTAACCCTAACTTACTTAATCCACCCCTAACCTTCAAGCCCCTCACTATTGCACACTTACCTTACCCGCACCCTAACCATAAGTCCCTCACTATCGCAAACTCACCTTACCCACACCCTAACCCTAAATCCCTCACTATTGCATACTTACCGAGTCGGGCTCACACGTTTCCCATGTCGGTGTTTTCACTGTTGGGATTACAAGTTGTCGGTTATCTGCTCCATAGGTCTTGTTGTTCTAAATGTCGATCTTGTAAAGTGTCGAGCTTGTAAGGTAGATCTATAGATACACACATATATATATATATATATATATATATATATATATATATAGATAAAAAGAGAGAGAGAGAGAGAGAAATAGACATATATAGCTAGAGATAAAGATATATATTTTTAAGTAGAGATTGAATGTATATCATGTTGTTAAGTTATGTAGTACTACACGGACTGAAAGTAAACCTTAATGATGATGATAATTTGTAATGTTCTGCCTAAACTTTACTGTATTTTCTAATGCCATTACATGAGTTTCAGCAATTCTAAAGGTTACTGAAAAAAGAAAGACAGAATAGTCAGTAATATGAGAAGATATGATTTGTACATTCCAATTCTTCCAGTTGCAGGCATGCTAGATTAGCCATATCTTATTAGTGCTTAGCATTCCATGATATTATTGCACATTTGTTTAAGCATGGTAGAACAAACTGTACTAGTAAGGTATGCATATTTAAAACCATTCCTATTACTGCATCTTGCAGATGTACATTTTGCAGTTATATTATTCTGCAGTGGAAAATCTGTGCCATCAACTCAGTAATAAGTTTATAGCCTAGTCATGTTCTGTAATCTTGAATGCTGCTGCATACATATTTATTAATTTATTATTTATTTATTCCAGTTTGATGACCGGGGAGGTCCACTGAGCTTGGGGGGGGGGGCATTTTCAGTGGAGGCCCGGGGAGAAAAGCTCCACAACACAAAGTTTACTTACATGAATAGTTTCAAAGCGAGTTTGCATTACAAACAACAAGTTACATTCAAAAAAGAAAAAAAAAACAATTACAGTTTTGTTCAGGAGAAAAAGACAAGCATATAGCATAATAGCTAGATTTTACTGTGCAGTTACATATATAATCTACATTTGAGAGTGAGGTAAGGAAGGTAAGAAGGTATATTACATATATTTTCTTGTAACTTGATATTCATTAAAGAGACTTTACAAACATGCAGAGATTGTAACTATGAGAAGGGTAGGTAGAGTTTCCTCTAAAGAAGAAGGATCAAATGCATGAAACATTTTTATGGACATCACTCTTTATCAATGGATATTTTGCTCTAATTGCCTTTTTATCCCTATTGTTCCTCCAATGGATTACTACAAAGACATTTTCACTTGAGAAGGTAGTATAATACTGAATAAAGGAACATCAACTAAAGTCTGGTTAGGATCCTTTGAACACATTATAGGTGAACCATGTTTTTGGTTAAGAGAAGACAGAAAGTGGCATTGTGCTCTTTGTGTGGCCAAAGCATAATTTGTATACTTAAGCAATAACCCAAGACTAAATGTAGGTAATTCTGGATTTACTCATGGTTATTGTGGCTTGATCACAAGGGTGAAGGCCGACTTACATTCCTATACTTGCACAGTCCATTAGTGCTGTTCTACAGAAGCAATGTTGAAAAAAGAATCTCCATTTCTTTTTTTTGTCCTTTTAGTAAGAGGAAAAATGTGGGTATTCTCCAAATATCTGGAGGTAAGACAGTCTGCCGAGACTGCGCACAAATACAAGAACAATCAGGTACATTTCTGTTTCTTTAGTTTTGCAGAATATACTGGATTTTTTTTTTGTATTTGCTCTGCTGTTGTAGCATATAACAACAGAAAATCTAGCTGCTGAATGGTACTTTACCAGCCAGACTTTTTTCCATTGCTATATAGTAGGTGGGCTGACCAATCAGTGCATACGTTTTTTAATAGTAATGAGAAGTGATATGTGTAATGGAAAACAACCTCATTGAAATAGTTAGTAAAAGCATTGGTATCACACAAATTATACTGTATTTGTTTCTTACCATGAATATAACCTATTGATCATGGGTGATTTCCCTGTTTATGAGTCTAAATATTTTTCAAGAAATAATCCATCTTTACTTGTTCTTTCTTGGTAGAATAGGAAGGAGGGAAAACCTTCTTTTTAAACATAAATACACTATGTTTTTAACAGTTCAGGACAAGAAACTGTTTTTGTACCAGTTATAAACAATGTTCAACTATTTCTGGAGAAGGATTTTGTCTGAGTGAGAGAGATGACTGTTAACTATTTTTCATAGATCAATATATATAACTTTCTATATTTTCCAACATGTGCATATGAAAAGAAGATGCCGAGAGGAAGTTAAATAAAACTTTGTCTTGGTACAACAAACTGCTACTTTAAATGAAAAAAATAGTTGACTTCCCACCAGTATATTTGAAATAGAAAGCCAAGGATTGTGTCGATGTTGAATCTAAATTCATTGAGTGGGCAATGCAGTGGTGCAGTGGTTAGCATTGCCACCTCACAGCAAGAGGTCCTTTGGTTTGATTCTTAGCTGGCGTGCCTTCTGTGCAGACTCTGCACATTGTCCCTCTGTTTGTCTGGGTTTGCTGCGGCCTCCTCTCACATTTCAAAGGCATGCATCAGCAGCATTTCCCTCTAGGTCTCTGCTGAAAATTGGCTCTGCCCAGTTGGATTTTCCTGGTAAACAAATATAAAATAAATAAAAACTAGTACCTCCTTCATGAGGATGGTGTGAAAGGGCTTTCTGAAATAAAGATAAGCTATGTGTTGCCTGACCCTTTTCATTGTTATGTTGTAATCAACTCCGTAAAGGTAGTCAGATTTAGTAGATATGATCATCCTTTACTAGATCCATATTTGTTTATTTTGAAAAACTGGAAATCTCTGCTTTCCATATGGATGCATCCCATAGCCATCCACTCCATAACCATGTCATGGCCTCTATGTCATATGCTTCAGTTCATGAATAATATGAATGCTGTCTTGTGATATAGACACAATTTGCTGAAATTCATCACTCAAATGCAATGTACAGTGACTTAAAAGTCAGACACTGTTTCTTTAGGGCAATCTTTTTGCTTTACCCTTTTCTTTCTAGTAACTTTTAAGCACTTTCTCAATTTCCTCTAAATGACAGATGTAAAAGGGACACCTGCAAGACCCAGTAAATCTTATCTCCTCCAGACAACTACCACATTTTTAATTTAAAGCTTGTAGTGAATGGAGCATGGTGATTATGTTCCACTATGCAGAAAAAGACAAATATGTTAAGCATTAGAGTGGCATGAGACCTGATCTTAACAATTGGTAAGCACCTACTGCTTAAGTTGTTAAGGTTGGATCTACAGCTAGGCAGTCAGTCTACTGATCAGCAAATGACAGCAATAGAATAAAAGATTTGTTTCTGCCTGCTGTCCATCAGTAATGTCTCCTGGCTTCCTGTTAGAATAATAGGAAGTATGTTCACCTGCATTTTCTGAAGGCTAGATCTCAAATGCGTGTCATTATTTTATAAATTCAATCCACAGTAGTCTTTCTGAAAATGCCAAACTTTATGAGGAATAGAGCAAACATGAGGTAAAAATTTAGACATCATGGCAAAATCTGGACAGTTGATAGGCTTGGAAGGTGAGTGTAAATGTAAGGGACTGTCTTATACTGTCTTCCTGTCAGTGGTAACTTAGTGTTCTTATCATAAGTTGGTTAGGATCAGCAACCTCTATGTTGTAACCATTCTACTTTTAGTATATATGTACCTGTCTGTTACCATATATAGAGACTGAAAGTAAACCTTAATGATGATCCCAGCATGTGATGTTCTGCCTTAACTCTTTACTGTATTTTTGACTGTCAGATGTCCGATGGTGTCAAAGTTAATTGCCCCCACCCAAAAAAAGCCATTTCATCTTTTATTTGAGAAGTGATGCAACTACAGTCACTGAGAATGCTTTTTATCAGGTCTATTTCTTCTAAGAAGTGCAAAGTTCTAGATATTGACATTCACTTTGTTACCCATTGTAAATGTTGTATCTGAGCAGATTGAAATACTGCAGCATGCTGTTTCTGACTGCTGCAGCAGACAAAAATAACAGCAAGTTCCTTATGTGTTTTGATTTTTGTGCATGTGAAATAAAGAACAATGCAGTATTGAGAAAGAGATTTCAAAAGTGTGATGATGAAAAATCTACCAATTTTGAAATTTAAAGTGAGCTGATGGAAAGTTTATCTATTTTAAAGTTAAGGTTAGCTGAGGGAGCATCTGCCATATTTCCACAAGTTACTTTTCATGATGAAGCAATTTTCATGATGAAACAAACTCCGAGAGAGTGCATACATACTTATATTGCCAAATTAAAGACATGGTGACAAATGCCATGACTCTGGTGAGTTTGCTCATTCATTTGTTAGAGACAGATTGCTAGGGGAACTCAAAATATACAGTGACATTTATATCTTTGTGTACATATCATGGTAATCTATTGTGATTCAGAAAAAGGCCCTAAAATGGTGCTGCATGTTGCTCCTGCATAAAGACTTGCAGCACTGTACAGGGCCGATTTTGTGGCTATGCAAAATATTGATGATGCAGTCCAGGGGAGAGGTATATGTTAATGAGCCAGGTGTTCTTTTCCAAGAGCTGCCTCCAGGAAAGCAGCTAAATGATAAGTAATTAAAGAAATCACTCAGCCATGTAGATCTGGACAGCTGGTCTCACCACATTGTGGTAGTGAACATGGCCAAAAGGCCATGTTCTATTACCAAACACAGAAGCAGTATGGGAATCTGGGCTGGGTGGAACCAAGAAACAGCAGTGATTACTTCAAACCTAAGCACCATAATGGCAAAAACTGCAGTTTAGATATTGAGGGTGGGTATTGACTAGACTCAATGGATTACTTAAATCTAACTGCCACCATAACAGCACTGATAGCAGTGCAGGTTTTTTTTTTTTTTTGGGGGGGGGGTGGACTAGCCTCAAGGTAAACTACAATTGTGACATAAAGACACTTCACCTAGTACTGAGACTGGGGGTGGGGAAAAACTAGATAGGGGAGGAAAGACAAGTTAGGGACATGTATGAGAACTGTGCCATATGTGTGTGTGTGTGTGTGTGTGTGTGTGTGTGTGTGTGTGTGTGTGTGTGTGTGTGTGTGTGTGTGTGTGTGTGTGTATGATTATCGACCACAGGATGGGCAAAGCCAATTTATAAACAAATGGGATTGGTTATTTTAAGCAAAGAAAGGAAGCCTGACTGGCTTAAAATGGCCCAAAAGGGCAGCTAGCCTAGAGCTTACCTATGAACCTATGAAACACAGAATTCTACATACATAATTTAAGTGATAATATTTTGACAGAATTCTAAAAACTGTATTCTATTGATTATAACCATACACACAGGTTCGAGAATCACAATTAGATAATTTTGTTCTGCCACTGATTTCAGCAGAAAGAATTCCAAGCACACATTTCTACAGGAATAACTTTATGAAGAGAATTCCTGAAACACAGAATTTCACTGGCAGAATTCTAAACAAAATATTATACTGAACTGATGAATTTCACAGGCAGAATTCTAAACAAAATATTCTACTGAATGGATTCTAAACAAATAACTCAACAGATAAAGATGTATTATCTGATTGCAACCGACAGAATTAAACAGGTGGAATTCATCAAGAATGTATTGTGGAAAGAAAATATTATATATAACATTTTACAGAGAATGTTCTACTAATGGAATTATACAAGGGGGATTCTAAAGAAAAATTCTGCAGATAGAATTCTAAATATAGAATGCTAAACAAATAATATTTCACCTATAATACTCTGTCTAACAGTGACACAGAAGTGATACCCGGGGTAAACCTACTATCTCCCATCCACTCATCAAGATTCCTCTTGAAGAGAGTCAATGAGGGACTCTGCCTAACCTGGACTGAGATTTTATTCCAGAGTGATGGGAGTCTCTGGGTTATGAATCTGTCCCTCCAGCATGTCCTATTTATTTCAGTGCTGAGGTTCAAGTCTCTCGAGCGCGTAGCTCGATGGGATTTTCTGAGGTGCAGCATGTCCATTAATTCCGGGTTGGACATGGCTTTATACGTCAGGCACAGTTCGCCTCTGAGCAGGCGGTATGCCACTGAGTAGAGCTGGAGATTCTTTAACCGGGCAGGATATGGCATCTGTTTGAGCCCTTTGATCCCCTTGGTGAGGTACTTTTGGGGTCTTTCCAGTTGCTGTAGGTGTCTGGTAAGGTACATCCCAAAGGGGGCATTGTACTCAATTATGGGCCTGATGAGGGATGAGTAAAGAGGCACGATGACCTCCCCTGATCTAGATGTGAATCCCTTCATGATTAGGTGGGCTATATAAAATGTTTTTCTAACCACTTTGGCCACGTGGTTGTCAAATGAGAGATTGCTATCAACTTGGGTCCCCAGGTCCCTAATTACTTCTTCCATACTTAATGGATTACCACCTATGTGGTAATTTGTGGGCACTTTGTTTTTGCCAAAGGGGATGACTATACACTTTTTGGCGTTTAGCTTGAGGCCATGGCTCTAGCACCAATTGTCTGTTTCTATGAGGCCCTTTTGTAGGATGCTTGTGTTGGCTGGAGAGTCTATTATGGCGCCCAGTTTGCAGTCATCTGTGAACTTTGTCAGCCACAGACCTTCCATGTTAGCCTGCACCTCCGAGAAATATATACCAAACAAGAGAGGTCCCAGGACTGAGCCTTGTGGGACGCCACTTGTAACTGGTTTGGAGTCTGACATGGCTCCAGGAATTCTAACAATTTGGGTTCTGTCCTTGAGCCAGTTTGCAACCCATCTAGTGACATAGGGGTTTATATTTAAGCTGGTGAGCTTATCTATAATGCCCGAGTGGGGTATTGTATTGAAGACTTTTGCAAGGTCCAGGTAGGCTGTGTGGGCCACCTTCCCATCGTCAATGGCCTTGGTGACTGTTTCAAAGAAATCGACCAGGTTTAAGAGGCAGGACCTTCCCTTAACAAAGCCGAACTGGGTAGGATCCAGTGTCTGTAGGTCGCCAATATCTTTATTTATGAGGTCCATGATGATCCTTTCCATAGCTTTGCAGACCAAGCTAGTCAAGCTTATGGGGCGATAGTTTCCAGGATCCATTGAGGCACCACCTTTGTGGAGAGGGACCACTGTTGCTGTACACCACTCTTTGGGTACATATCCTGTGGTAAGGCTGAGATTGAACAGTAGTTTTATGTTTGGGTTTAGTTCTTCTTGGAGTTCATGTAGGACGCAGCCCGGGACACCGTCTGGTCCCATTGATGCTGTGTTATTTGCTTTGGAGAGGGCGGCTCTTACCTGAGCATCTGAGATGTCAGGGGGGCAGCACTCTGCTGGGATAGATATTTGCCCTTTTGGTGTGGAAGGGGGGGGAGTTTGCGCTGAACCTGTCAGCTAGGATGTTGGCAATGTCTGTGGGTTCGGTGTATTTTTTGTCATTTTGGACTAATTCTGAGCATATCTGGGAATTCCCACCCAGGTTCCTAACATAACTAAAGAAAGCCTTGTGATTATCCTTGGTGTCCTGTGCAATTTTTCTGTCAAAGCTGGCCTTAGACGATTTTATGAGTGCCCGTAGTTTTTTGCTAATACTGATCAGAGATGCCTTTCCTTTTTGGGATTTTGCTCTATCATGTAGTAGCTTCCTCCTTCTATTGTATAGTTTGTTTATGGCTGGTGTCTACCAGACAGGACGCCTAACTTTGGAGGATTGGGTCTTGGTTTTATTTGGGATTGCATGATCCATGCATTCCTGAAGGTGTTCATAGAATGCGTTTATAAAGGATTCTGTGGTCTGGGCCATATTTTCCACAGGCCCGGGGGCTTTGAAGGATTCCACCTTGGTTTTGAGGAGTGTGAAATTTGCTTTAGAGAAGTTTTTCACTGTGGTTTTCTGGGCAGGGGCTGGGGTCGGGATGTGAATATCTAGTGAGATTAGTTTATGGTCTGATCTTACCAGTGAGGGATACACTTCTGGTCTGGAGCATAGAGTCCCCATGTTGGTGATGATGAGGTCCAATATGTTTTCCCCTCTTGTGGGAGTGGCAACAAGTTGTTCCATAACATTTGAGTTTATAAATTCTAGGAACCTTCGGGCTAGGGTGTTGGAGCTAGAGTAATGCTCCCAGTCTATGTTAGGGTAGTTGAAGTCGCCCAGTATAATGGTGTTTGGAGAGACCTTCATATTTTCCAGTGTTCTCAGGAAGGCCGAGTGGGATTCCTGGGTTTGGGTGGGTGGTCTGTAGCAGGCTATAAACTGGAAGGCAGTTTTACCCACTGTTAGTTGCACATGGATAGTCTCTGATGCTTCATGCTGTGCCACCAACCGGGGGGTGTGGGTATCAGACCTCCCAACCGTTCTGAATTACTCGGTTTTTACCGAGTTTTGGGGTCCAAATGAAGGGGTGCCATGATTCCCGAGTGGCACCCCTTCATTTCCGATTTTTCTTTCATTTTTTTAAATTTTAGCGCTGTCGGAGCTGACGTCATCACGTGCACAATGATGTCAGCTCCGTCAGGCTACCAGCCAGTCGGAATTGAGCTCAAAGAGCTCACATCATCATTTCCGGCTGGCTGACTTTCGGTGGGAAGGAATTGTACAGAGCAGTTCGCTGGGAGATATGGCAGTAATGTAGCCGACTTTCGTCAGCCTCAGGAAAGAATTGTACAGAGCAGACTGCAGTTCGCCGGGCGGGTGATATGTTGCAGCAATGTGCAGAGCCGAGCCGGGAAACGGAGATATGGCAGGGATTAATAGCAGCAATCAAGCAATGTGTGCAGAGCAAACCAGAGATATGGCAGGGATTAAGCCGTTTGCCGAGCCGGGAAACAGAGATATGGCAGCAATGTGCAGAGCAGTTCGCCGAGCCCGTAACAACCGTCCAGGGAGGGATTAATGGCAGCAAGCAACAGTAAGGTAGGTGTATGTTTGTGGATATGGCAGCACAGAGGGAGGGATTAATGGCAGCAATGGTAAGGTGTGTGTATGTGTGTATTGTGTGTACTGTGTGTGTGTATACATACGCATGCACATATAGTTTGTGCAGCAGTGAATATGCATAGATTAGACAAAGTAGTGAAATGTAGATCTTCATCGCTCGACGCTGACACTTAATCGGCTCATGGCTGTGAAAGTTTAGTAGTGCTTCCTCGTCACATTTTATATTTCAGTTACTGGCAGAGGAAATTCCTGTTTACTGTGGTTATTGTATATTGCAGTTCAATCACATACTTTATTCTAATCTCTAGATGGTGTTACTTTTGGTGTATTAGAATGTTCGTTTGTCAGTTGGTCTGATGAAATTTTTATGAAGAAATGCATTTTCAATGTCTTACCTATTTGTTGCACTACCATGTAAAGTGCCACTGATGTATTTGAAGATTTAGAGAACTTTCCTCAACTTAATTAATGGCTGCATACAGGGTAACCATACCCAGCTGAAGGGGAGAGGGCTGTGAAACAACTTACTGAACTACATAATATTGAATAGTTTTGCATTGATGCAAACTTTAATGCTTTAGGCCATGATTAATAATTGCATAAATACTAGGATAATTTGAACATCCTTGCAATATCATATAAGTCAAGGCAATGGTAAAGGCACATACTACATGTGGAAGCAGACTTTTATGATGGAAAAGTTCTGAATTGTGCAGTTTTGTCGTCATTGGTTCATGTGTTTTGTTTCATTGCCTACAGTACAGATTACATTTACTGGTAAAATGTTCAAACAATAAATTTAAAATGCGCTCTAACATGTGTGTTGTATTATGCAATAAATATAATTTAAAGTCAGGAAGGTGTATAAAGAAAAGAACACATGTATGTTTCTTGTTTTGTGTGCAAGGGGCCAATGATTTGAAAGCAGCCCAAAGGTAATCTTTATCCACCACTGGTCAGATGCATTTTCTTTGGATGTGGTGTGGGTTTCAATGCTGTTTCAATGAATGCGAGTTTCAAGGGCAAAGTTTAATGTCAAGCCTATTTTCATTGTGAGACAGTATTGCTTTTTTACCAGATGATGTCTTTTAGTGTTTCTGCATTGTTGTGCTGTAGTAAAATGTAAAAATAAAATTCAAATCATTTTAGAAGTAAAGCAGTTACATTAGTGTTAATGGTAAATGGGGCAAAATAGCCAGGTAACAGGACACTGGAATGGCTGCAGGGGGACTGTGGTGCCATGTTTTTGTTGTCTGTTCTTCAATTTGCATTCGAAAGTTGGTATCCCACAATTACATTGGAGTGGGTGGGGTTACATAATTATATATGCAAATTAGATGTTAATCAGCGTACAGATTTGTACCTATTTTTCATGGGCCTTGTCCAGATTTTTGATGTTTCCAGGTTGAGAGGTATGGTGGGTATCTTTGTATATATATATATATATATATATATATATATATATATATATATATATATGTGTGTGTGTGTGTGTGTATATATATATATATATATATATATATATATATATATATATATATATATATATATAAATTAATTGATTATATGCACATAACTGAACAGACAGAATTTTTAATAACAGAAATCTAAAACTGCAGTAACAAGTATGGAATTCAATAAATATAATTCAAAACGCAAAGGACTGTGGAGAGAATGATTCTCATACAATTCAGCAGATGGTACAAAATATAAAGTTATTCAGACCCAATTCAAAGAACAGACCTCTGTCAAATGAATTCTAGACCCAGAATTCTACATTTAGAATTTTATAGAAAGTATTTTGCAGATTGCTAATCATAGCTATCCATGTATTTCAAGGACAGCATTCTGTGCATAAAATTCCACTGACACAATTCTATTTAGGTACTCTAAGGAAGGAATCCCAAACACATAATACAACAGAAAGAAGATAGAATTTAAGAGATGTCACAAAATGCTAAACACAAGCCTGTGCAGAATTGTACAGATAGACATGAAAATTTGGAATACTACAGAGCAAAATCTACCAAAAGAATTTACAACATATAATTTTAACCCAGGTTTTTAAAGATGGGATTTTAAATAATGAATATTTATTCAGGTTTTCTTGTTGAATTATCATCACAGAAGACTAAACAGAGATTATTTCAGCTAAAAATTCCCAGACAGAATTCTAAACACTAGAATTTACAAACATAATATCTAACATGGTTATTGAAACATACTTCAGAATATAAAGTCCAGCCTCTAGGATTTTAACCATAGTGTTCTACAGAAAACATTCATAATTAAAGCACATATAATTCTAACCTCATAATTCTCAAGAAAGAATTCTAAACATAGAACTCAGAAAACATTTTTAAGATGCATATCATTAACTGCATAATTCTACAGGTTGAATTTTAATTAAAAAATCTGCATTCAGAATTCTGAACACAGAATTATGCTAGAACATTTCTAAGTAGGCAGCTTTACAGATGGAATTCTGAACACAAATTTGTAATGACAAAATTCTTCCTATTACGTTCCACTTTTAGACTTTATATGTATATATATCTATTTATCTATATCTATATATATATATATATATATATATATATATATATATTTATGTTTGCATTTCTACATACACAGTTCATTAGTTAGAATTCTAAGCATGGTGTTATACAAATAACTGAACAACAGTGAAGTCAACATATAGAATTCTAAGGACAGAATTCCGGTGATATTTTTTTTTTCAGACAGAATTCAAAACACAGAATTAATCAGGAAAAAAGCCCAAATATAGAATTTTATAAGCAAAATTCTATTCTAAAACTGGGCAAGAATCCATTTTTCAGTGAGGGCAGGGGAAAAAATCTTCATAGACAATTGAAAATTTTACAGAAAAAGACATACACGTCATAATAGGATGTAAAATTACACGGAGTAAAAAAGTTTAAGTAAATTGAGTTATTTAGTTAAAAAGATTAAGTAGTTTTGTTAAAGACCAGTAATTAATAAACCCTAAATTCAGCAATGTGAACAATATGTCCAGGTGCAAATTGAAAGAGAGGCATTACACATGAGTAAAATAAAATTAAGAGAAATAAAGAATAGGGAGGAGGGTAGATTGAATAAAGGAGAGCTAAGGAAGAAGGACAGACAGTAGTAAGACATGGAAGAGAAAAAGGAGGTTTAGAAGAAGCAGAAAAGGATGAATTATTTTATAAGGGAAAGGAGCGAAGGGGAAAAAGTCATGGAAAGTGAAAAACTACATAAGGCAGTTGCAGAAAGGAAGAATAGATAAATCAGAAATCTAGAAAATAATAGGTTTAACCAGGACAAGTACATGAACAGAGGCAGTTTTTGCTGAGGAAGACATTTAGTAGATTTTCAAAGTAAGTTGTATTGGCAGTAGTAATTATGGGTTGAGGGACATTATTCCATATTTTGAGATATAGTTAAAAAATAGAGAGTACCCAACTTTTTTAATGGAATTAGAGAGTTTTAGTAAGGATTTATTGGACCATCAAAGTAGACAGGTATTAGTGCAGTGTTGGAGCAATGCGTGAACAGCAGGAATTTTTTCAGATTGATGTAGTAATCTGTGAGTGAGGATGAGTTGAAAGTTAAATAATGAGGTAGTTCTAACTAATTTAATTGATGTAATCAGAGCAGTGATGAGATCTAAATAGAGAGTTAATAGTGAAATTGGCTATTTTATTATAGCAGATTTCAAGCTTGGTAAGGCCGGTTTTGCTAATGTTAAGATAGGAGAGGCATATAGTAGGGTAGAGAGAAGAGGAGTTATGACTATTGCTTGTCTTGTGTAGCTAGACAGGAAAGGCTTAATTCTATGCAATACACTAAGTTTCATGTGTATTTTCTTGATGAACTGAGATATATGCATGGCAAGTAACACTTAAGCCAGAGAATTAAGCACCTCACACAACCAAACACTGTAAAATCCAATAATCCAACAATGACATGACAAACACAGTGTCAATGGAGTACACTAAAACTTTAATGTAAAGCAAAAAAATAAAACAGAAAATGTAAGTGCTTTCAGGTCTATCCAAGACGCTTCATCAGACATAACAAATAAATTAATCACACTCATTTAAATGCATCCAGCAATTCATAATGATCAAATTAACCAATCACATCAGTGAAGCAACTTAGAGCTCCACAAAATGTACTACGGCATGCACTAAGGAACTAGAAATCAGCAAAAGCATGAAGAGCTGAAATACTGCGGTATAAAAAAATTACTAGTAGCAGATAAAACAATAAATACTTTAACAGATAAAGTGCTTTTCATTTTGTTGTAAAGGTTTATCTGATGAAGTTCATTTACCTGTTTTATCCACTACTAGTACAGTTTTTTATACTGAAATATTTCAGCTCTTCACGCTTTTGCTGATTTCTCGTTCCTTAGTGTGTGACGTAGTACATTTTGTGGTGTTATTAGTTTGTTTTATTTTTTTGTTATTTATTAAGAAATCTAGAGCTGATATCAAATACCTAGTATATGTCAGACTAGATTACTTTATAAAATATATAGAACATAGACAAAAACATGTATAGAAACATCCCTGTATTTAAAACATAATACCAAATATAGGTTGAAAATATACTAATATATGTTAAAATGCATAACAAATACACAAAAAAGACATACATACATATACGTAATGCATTGGATATAATGGAGATGTGCAAAATTGCATAGCAGCAGTAGATACCAGCAAAGTCAAACAATGTAACAGCTCTGTATCGGTCAGTAGAAATCTAAAAACATTACTTATTCATATATAATATTTATTTTTATTTATTTTACATTTGTTGACCGGGCTAGACTAATTGGATACATGTCCATTTTCAGTAGAGGCCCGGGGAGATAAGCTCCCAAATAAAACAATGAAATTAACAAGATAACAAATAAGGAAACATTAAACAAAAAAAATCATATTTACAATGCATATTACAGGTTATCACAGTAAATTCAGCAGTGCAGAATACAGGCATAACATAGCATGCTAGTACAATCAAGATGTTCTAGAGGGAGATAGTATTATGGTTAATAAGGAAGGAATTACAGTTAATGAGTATTAAGAGATACATAACTAGTCAGGCTTAGTACAGGGGCATAACTATTGTGTTCTGAGGAACACTTTCAATTTGTTTTTGAAGCATGATACTGAGGGAAGTGAGGAGAGTTCATTGGGGAGGAGATTCCAGGCTTTTCCAACAATATTAGAAAAGATGGAGTCACCTGCCTTGTTGTTTGGTTTAGTGGTATGTACTAGAAGTCTCTGAGAAGACCTTAAGGATTTCAGGTTTTTATAGGGAGTGATGAGTGTGGCTAGAATATGAGTTTTGGAAGGTTTGTAAAAAGTGTTGTGGGCTATAGATAGTTGATGGAATTTAATCAGATTTTGTACTTCAAGCCATCCCAGCTGCTTTAAATTAATGCAATGGTGGGTTCTAAATGTGTTGCCTGTAGCAAATCTGGCAATGTTATTGTAAGACATTTCCAATTTGCTAAGATTATTTTTAGATAGATTAGTAAAAAATGGGTGAGACATAAAGAAGTGAAGAAATTAGATGAGTGTGTGCTATAGTGGTTTTAGCTGAAGGTAAGAGGAAGGATTTTACCCTATAGAGAGAGCCAAGTTTTTTGTTGACAGTTTTTATAGTATTGTTAATATGGATATCAAAGTTCAGATTGTTGTCAATGGTGATACCCAATAGTTTGGTGGTTGGATCAGGGGATATAATAGTTTTATTGGTAGAGATAACTGAGAAATTAAGAGGAGATGACATTGGTGGGAGAGAAGAGGAGGAGTTTAGTCTTTTTGGGGTTTAGGAGAAGGCATCTATGTATGAACCATTGCTCAACTGTGTTAAATACTTGTTGGGTAAGAGAATGAAGTTCAGAAGAGGAGGTGGCTGAGCATATCAGTGTGGAGTCATCTGCATATTGTACGCATGTGGCTTGGGGGATGGCAAGGTGAAGGTCATTAATAAATATGGAAAAAAGTAGAGGTCCTAGGATGGACCCTTGAGGGACACCAAGTTTGACTGGCAGGTGAGTGGAGAGAGACTTGTGCCATAGTACGGCCTGTTGTCTTTTATCAAGGTAGGACTGGAACCACTTTATAGAAGATGTATCTAGTGACAGGGATTTCAGTATTTTGATGAGAATTTGGCGATTTACCATGTCAAAAGCTTTAGACAGGTCAATAAATAGTGCTGAAGAAAGCTTGTTAAGATTGCGGTTTTTGTTGATACAATCTGTGAAGGAAAGAAGGGCAGTACTAGTGCTATGTGAAGGTCTGAATCCATGTTGACAGTTGGAAAGTAAATTATTTTGGGTTAGATGGTCAAGTAATTGTCTGTGAATGCATTTCTCCATGATCTTTGCCAAAGGAGAGAGAAGGGCAATGGGGTGGTAGTTGGAGAGTTCAGTGGAGTGTCCACCTTTATGGAGGGGGATAATATGGGAGATTTTCCATAAACTGGGGATATGACTTTCGGTAATAGTTCTATTGATCAGAATAGAAATGGGATAAGCAACAGCTTTGTCTGATTGTTGTAGGAATTCAGCAGGTAGTTGGTCTGCTGAGGGTGAGCATGGTTTTAGTTTCTGTAGAAGGGTTAGAATATTTGTTGTTGGGACAGGTTGAATATGAAAAGTAGGGGGTAAGGTTGATTTATAGGAAGGTAGAGTGAAGTTATTAAGTGATAGTTGACTAGCTAGTGTTTGTATAGCATTAGTAAAAAAGGTATTGAAACCATTAGCTGTATTCAATAGATTTTTGTGGTCAGTATTTTGAGGATTTGGAGTAGTGGATTGACCTGAATGGAGTAGTTGGTTAATGCTAGCCCAAAATTTTTGTGGGTTGTTTTGATTAGCTTGTTGGGATTGTAGGTAGTAGTTTCTTTTATCAGACATTATAGCTTTCTTGGTTTCATTTCTTAGCTGTCTAAATGTTAGTTGGTCTATAGGGTTTTTAGTCTTCCTCCATTTTGCCCAAAGTTTGTTTCTAAGATTTATTTTGTGTTTGGTTTCTTTTGAAAGCCATGGAGCAGATTTGGTTTTAATTCTAATTAATCTGGTTGGAACATGGTGGTTGAGAATGGCAAGGAAGTTGGAGTTAAAGTAACTAACGGCTTCATCTAAAGGGAGGTTTTGTAAGGGAGACCAGTTGCAAGCTCTTAGTTCCATTTGGAATAGTTCAGGGTTAAAGTACTTTTTAGATCTGATGTTTTTGACAGATATTGGAATGGGAGAGTTGATTTTTTTGTCTGGTGATATAGGTAAGAAAGTGGTCACTTAAATCATCAAGGAGGGTTCCTGAATCATAAATGTGAGGATGATGGTTTATGAGAATCCAGTCTAATAAGCTTGATTTCTTGTTAAATTTATTTATTCTGGTGGGGGAGGTAATGGTTTGGGAATACCCATATAGGTTAATATGGTTTGTGGGGAGGCTGCTGCAGTAGCAGCTCCAGTCAATGTTTGTGTCGCCTAGGATTATGGCTTCTTGGGGCAGGTATTGGGAAAGCCAGCAAAGTATGTTTTCCATCGTGGCAGTGTTGTTACCAGGTGGTAGATATATACAGATAATATAGATGGATTTGGAATTGTTAAGATGAAGTTTGGAGATAAGAGTTTCTGCATTGGAGTCTATAGGTGGTTTACAGTTGTGAGTGGTTAACTGTAAGCTAGATTTATATAGGATAGCAACCCCACCACCTTTCTTGGATACTCGGTCTAGTCTCAGGATATTATATCCAGGTGGGATGATTTCATTGTCTTTGGTTACAGGTTTTAACCAAGTTTCTGTTAAGCAGAGAATATCAAAGGAGTAGATTTCAGTTAGAGCTTGGAGTTGAGCTACTTTATTGTTTATGCTACGTATATTAAGATGAGCAATTAAAAGGGAGTTCAATGGTTTAGACAGGGCAAGAGTAGGTGATTCTTTGTGGTTGAGGAGAGAGATAGGAGTTGTTGGTGGGCCTGGGTTAGGGTGGATGTCACCATCCTTTAAAGAGAGTAGTACACTTAGATAGTTTGCGTTGGGAAATCTGCTGTATAGAGGTAGGCCTTTCCTGGGGTTCTGATTGTTGTATTTTATGTGTAGAGTTCTATGGTATTTAGGAAGTATGTAGTTAGATGAGGATGTTATATTAGCATGAATAAAAAGGAGAGGAGAGTTTGGAGAGATGGTTTCTTTCTTGGGGTAGTTTAGGTATGGGCCTAGTGGGTTTTCAAAGGAGGTGAAAAGATGGGTGAAGATTAAAGGAGGTAGTAGTGAGAATGTGAATAAGAGTGGCACATAAGATGGGATGGGTTGTTTATACATTGTATGAATAAATATAGATTGTTTGTAGGTAGAAAAATAAATTCACTGGGTAGAGATGAAAGAAGGGAGTAGGGTGTGGTGTGATAAAAGGAGAGTGGTGAGATGTTAATATTAGTGCAGTTGGGTAACTGGAGGATGTTTAGAAAGTAAAGGTAGGAGGAAGAATGTGTTTGAAGAGTAATGGTAAGAGCAAGAGGTATGTAATGAGAGTAATGGTAAGAGGAATAGGTGTGGTTAGAGAGTAATGGGAAGAGGAAGAGGTGTGGTTAGAGTGTAATGGGAAGAGGAAGAGGTGTGGTTAGTAAGTATAAGGATAGGACCCCTGGGGGTGGGTGGGAATTGGGGGTAGGGAGCGGGTAGGAACAGATACTGAAGCAGTTAACGAAAAACAATCAGCTAGGCTAATTCCAGTGGTAGGTTGGAATAGAACAGGGGCTAGAAAGCTGTCTGTGGTGTGTAGATATGGAGGGGAAAAAAGAGAGGACTAGAAAGGTGTCTGTGTGTTTACAAACAAGAGAGCCTAAATATTCCAATGGCAGCATCCAAAATCAGTATGCATCAGTCACTAGTATGTTTAACTTATACTCTGTGCAATAGAAGCCAATGTACTTACATTTAGAGACATACACTCATCTAGGACACCACAGTAGTTAAATCCAGCAGGGAAGGTTTTAGATTTAAAGATGGCTCCAAGCTATGCAAGTAGGGTAAAAAAAACTTCTGATCTGCTGTCAGTGGGCAGGCAAATAAAGAATTACAAAGTGTGAGCCAATGAAATGCTAAGGAGAGCCAAATGAGGGAGGGAAGTAACTCACTTCATAGCACACAACACTGTTAATGGGAGTGAGTCAGCAGAAACCCAAGATTACCCAAGTACAAATAAAGATTTAAAGTCCTGCAAGGAAAATGCAGGGGGGGTTACAGGTCCTAGAGTGGGCTAAAACCTTTTGCAAAGATTGCAGGGTAAGTGGTAAAGATAGTCTATTTGAGCTATACTTGATTTCTGTAGCCAAATTCAAAATTTTCCACTGGGAATGACTGTAAAGGAAATTATTAGGCAGCGGGCATAACAGTGGGGTGGCTAAAGAGTGTTTCAGGTGGGGACAGGGTTGGTCTGATTGAGTGTGTGCTACCCTACATATAAGGAAAGATGAACACATACACTGTTCATTGCAGGGTAATGTTAACGGAAGTAAGTCAGCAGAAACCCAAGATTACCCAAGTAGAAATAAAAATTTACAGTCCTGCAAGGAAATGCAGGGGGGGTGCAGGTCCAAGAGTGCAAGTCTCAAAATGGCATTGTACAAAGTGTCAGGAATACAAAGATATTTAAATGTAAACCTACACAGGGAGCTTGTAAGACACCAGAAGATAAACTTTTAAATTATCCTGTTTAACTGAGAGGCAGCTTGCAGATAGGTCCAAAGAACAGGAATCAGCACACTATTGCAGTATAACTCTAAGTAGCTGGTAGGTAGAGTAAACAGGGAGCTTGTAAGACACCAGAAGATAAACATTTAAATTATCCTGTTTAACTGAGAGGCAGGTTGCAGATAGGTCCAGAGAACAGGAATCAGCACACTGTTGCAGTATAACTCTAAGTAGCTGGTAGGTAGAGTAAACAGGGAGCTTGTAAGACACCAGAAGATAAACTTTTAAATTATCCTGTTTAACTGAGAGGCATCTTGCAGATAGGTCCAGAGAACAGGAATCAGCACATTGTTGCAGTATAACTCTAAGTAGCTGTAGGGGTAGAGTAAACAGGAGCTTGTAAGACACCAGAATATACACTTTTAAGTTATCCTGTTTAACTGAGAGGCGCAGATAGGTCCAGAGAACAGGAATCAGCACACTGTTGCAGTATAAATTTAAGTAGCTGGTAGGTATAATAAAAAGGGAGCTTGTAAGACACCAAAAGATAAACTTTTAAATTATCCTGTAAACAGGGAGCTTGTAAGACACCAGAAGACTGTTGCAGTATAAATCTAAGTAGCTGGTAGGTAGAGTAAACAGGGAGCTTGTAAGACACCAGAAGATAAACGTTTAAATTATCCTGTTTAACTGAGAGGCAGCTTGCAGAAAGGTCCAGAGAACAGGAATCAGCACACTGTTGCAGTATAACTCTAAGTAGCTGGTAGGTAGAGTAAACTGGGAGCTTGTAAGACACCAGAAGATAAACTTTTAAATTATCCTGTTTAACTGAGAGGCAGCTTGCAGATAGGTCCAGAGAACAGGAATTAGCACACTGTTGCAGTATAACTCTAAGTAGCTGGTAGGTAGAGTAAACAGGAAGCTTGTAAGGCACCAGAAGATAAACTTTTAAATTATCCTGTTTAACTGAGAGGCAGCTTGTAGATAGGTCCAGAGAACAGGAATCAGCACACTGTTGCAACATAACTCTAAGTAGCTGGTAGGTAAAGTAAACAGGGAGCTTGTAAGACACAAGAAGATAAACTTTTAAATTATCCTGTTTAACTGAGAGGCAGCTTGCAGATAGGTTCAGAGAACGGGAATCAGCACACTGTTGCAGTATAAATCTAAGTTCTGGTAGGTAGAGTAAACAGGGAGCTTGTAAGACACCAGAAGATAAACGTTTAAATTATCCTGTTTAACTGAGAGGCAGCTTGCAGATAGGTTCAGAGAACAGGAATTAGTACACTGTTGCAGTATAACTCTAAGTAGCTGGTAGGTAGAGTAAATTTAGAGGCATACACTCATCTAGGACACCACAGTAGTTAAATCCAGCAGGGAATGTTTTAGATTTAAGGGGCTTATTCATAAAAATGGCTACCAATAACCATAAAAAATGTATCTATCATAAAAATGATTGTAATATAGAGAATAGATAGTTGTTAAATCACAATTAATGAAGCAGAAACAAAAGAAAAATATTCTGACGAGCCTAAATTACTGACTCGAGACATATCAATAATAAATCAATATTTCAGGGGTTTATCTATTAGAAAAGGCTTTAGACACACTCTATCATTTAAGCCATATCCCTTATCGGCTTGTAGTCTGATCACCCATTTCATTTTAAGTTTCTCTGTAAAACTTATAATTGCCTAACCTAACACTTTTATCAACTAATTCTATAGCCAGGAATGCAAATCTATGAGACAAGTAATTGCTCAACACATATCTGACTAATGCATTCCTCTCATCTTCTTTGTTGATAGCATATATATATCCTCTATCATGTGTTCCCTTAATGTCCAATTCATTTTGCCTACATAGAAGGTCAGAAACTTTGTACATTGTGCTAAGTAAATCAAATCTCTGGTCTTGCAATCTGCATAATGCTTACACTCATAAACTTTGTGGGTAGTGGGATGCATGAAATTGCTGCTGTTAGCCATGTAAATACAATGGTTGCAGCTCCTGCAACCAAACGTCCCTCTCCTCACTGACTGGACTCTCTTATTCGTAGCAAAGTAGTCTTTTAAGTGACTTACTGTTCTTATAGGCATAACTGGGTCAATCACCCACCAAACTTACTATTTTCTCATCAGTAATCAAAATATCCCAGTTCTTTGATATAATGTCTCGAATAGTTTTATTATTAGTTGAGAATGGTATCGTAATCCTATATTTAGTGGGGCAAATAATCTTACTGATAAAATTCTACAGACAGTAATCTGAGCAAAAAATTCTCCCAGATAAAATTTTGAACCCATGATTTTACAGATGGAATTATGTAAAAAAAAATTTGAATGGCCTTCTACAGAAAGAATTGAATATGTATATATATATATATATATATATATATATATATATATATATATATATATATAAATATATATATATATATATATATATATATATATATATATATATATATTTATAGGTCTAGGACTATTGCATGAAGCTGCAATAGTCGAACCCAACATCACCGAACACATTTTAACGAAAGCGCTTTTACCGAAAAAGCACTTTTGTTAAAATGTGTCAAAAAAAAAAAAGAAAAGAAAAAAGCACACCCCCTACTTTAATATTCTCACTCTGAGTCCGTACTACATTGGGGAAAAGAAAATCTTCACTTATCTACACTGTAGTGCGGTCTCCACAACAGGCATACGTATGCAAAAATGCTGTTATGGTGAACAGCATTTTCACGTAAGTATGCTCGACCATGAGTGATTCGGGAAAAAGTGAGTTGGGGATTAGTACGGAACCCATATAGATATATATATATATATATATATATATATATATATATATATATATATATATATATATATATATATATATATATATACATATACATATATATATATATATATATATATATATATATATATATATATATATATAGATCACCTTCATTTCATTGACAGTTCATTTCACTGACACTCAACTCAGCAGGCCCAATTCACTGAAACGTCATTTCACTGACACTTCATTTCACTGACACTCATTTCATAGACAATGATATATGGCCTATTCCCCACAGTAGAGTGACCCTGGAGTTACAATATATAGTAAGGGGGGTGTGAGTGGCGAAGCCCCTCACATACTGGGGTTCTATAATTTTTTTGGAAATAGTTATTCATTACACTTGTAAGAATGCATCTGTATACTGTGATATGTGGAGGCTTCACCCAAACATCCCCCATCGTGGGGGGCTGTGCCCTCACACCCCCTTACTATATATTCATATATAGTATATATATATATATATATATATATATATATATATATATATATATATATATATATATATATATAAAAAATTGCACAGAACTAATTCTAAAGAAAGATGTTTGTTTATATACTGTTTGAATATACAGTATGGCATCAATTGGTTAGAATTCCAAAGATGGAAGTTGATAAATAGACAGCTAAACCTCTAAACACAGATGTCTATACATAGACCTCCACAAGTCATTTTTCCAACTGTAATAGCACAAATCTACAGATAAAAAAAAGAAAAAAACACACTATAAATGACATTATAAACATAGAGATCACCAGTTGCAATTGTACTGGTAGACTTTCTGACATATATTTGTAAATATAGAATTTGATATATAGAATTGTACATACAAGTTCTAAGCATTGAGCACAAGAGATAACATTCTAAACACATAATTCAAGACACAAGTTTGCAAAGCTATATTTTGAAGCAATGAATTCCAATTATCTAAGAAATTCTACACAAATTATAAACAAAGATTTCTTCATTAAAATTATAGGGATAAATGTATACTGATAGAATTTGACAAAATGAAATTCCATTTGGTGGATTTCAAGCAAAGAATTATATAGATAGATGCAATCATATGGATGGAATCCTCTACACATTTTCTACAGATATATCTCAGGATGCAGAATATTGTACAAAAAAATCTACTGATAGTTTTCTAAATGTATATTTTTGCATGTAGAACTCTAAACACTGCATTATAAAACATTCTAAAGACAGTATTCTTTGGATATAATTTTAATCTATTAATGCCTATGCAGTGTGGAATGTCACATCTCTAGCAGCCAACACACAGCTTGCATTTCTGAGCACTTTCTGAAAAATAAACATAAAAAGCATAAGACAGATAAAGGTAAATATTTTGCGAACAATACAAGCTATTAGATTTAATTCCAGTTCTTAATGGAAACTCTTCTATGGAATAAACACAACATAAAGCAAGCAATACTGCAGAATGTGAAAATTTCAGTTCTATTTTCTGAAAAAAAACATCAACCACCTCTGGCCTCTGACTAATATTAATATCACCAAACACAGGACCCTTGTCGGCAAAAAACACAGCTCCAAAAAAAGCCTGAACGCAATTTATTAATAACAGAGACAAAGCGTTACCACAGTATGCTGTGGCTTCATCAGAAATAAACAACGGAGAACCACTCCACTGAAATATTTAAAAACCAGGAAGTGACATCTTTACAATTTCCTGGAAACAAGTGGTATTAAATATTGGCATCAGTTATAATAACACTGGCGCACATGCACCCAAACCAAGGAAGATTTTATGAATATAGTAAGCAATCTATCAAGTTAAAAATGTATAGTTCATTGTTTTTAATTGACTGAATATGTACATTTTTAACTTGATAGATTGCTTACTATATTCATAAAATCTTCCTTGGTTTGGGTGCATGTGCGCCAGTGTTATTATAACTGATGCCAATATTTAATACCACTTGTTTCCAGGAAATTGTAAAGATGTCACTTCCTGGTTTTTAAATATTTCAGTGGAGTGGTTCTCCCGTTGTTTTATTTCTCTGATGAAGCCACAGCATACTGTGGTGAAAACGCTTTGTCTCTGTTATTAATAAATTGCGTTCAGGCTTTTTTTGGAGCTGTGTTTTTTGCCGACAAGGGTCCTGTGTTTGGTGATATTACGTTTTGTTTTTTGTTTTAAATAGTTTCTCTGACTAATATTATTAAAATCATATAACTATATAAAAACTGTCTGGTATTAGTGATAAATATATAACATGACTGAAGAAGATATTTATTGTAAAACTGAATAATTAGCCCTTACTATTAAAAAAACAATCTACATATATATGTCCTTGATCAGTAATGATATAAAAATACTAAGTTTCATGAAATCGAATCAGATGCACAATAATAATGACATGCTTTATTTCTATATTGCAATTCATGCGCCATACATCAGGGTGGATCTTGCTCTCTAGACTAAAATAAATATTTAAACTAGGTCTATGTGCTAGATACATTTCAATGTGCTAGACACATTTCAATTTCAAAATCAAATAAAAATATCATTCAAGCTATTTGTGCACCAGGTGGGTAATTATTCATCTGCACTATGAAAAATGGTAACATTTCTTATCTAATTAATTTTTTTCAGGTATAGTGGGGATATATAACATTATCTTATGTGTTTGTTTTATCTCTTGAGCATCTGTTGTATAATGCTGAGACCCCCAGGCACATATTATGGCGTATAAATATTTTCACCTTTTTTAATTATAAGACCTCATTTACTGGTGATATTCCCTTGCATTTGAAATTATAATCAGTTGTAGATCATAGTAAAATATAAAACTAGACGTTAAATGTCAATAAGTTAACTAATTCCCACCAATGATAATAAGATATTAAAGTTATCACATGCCATCAATGTAAGCCTTGGTATTAATTACAAAATAGATATCCATACTTTCATAAAAGCTAACATCAACGGGATCACTGTTAAGATAAGGGGTGATTGTTACAATCTGAAAAAAATCAACTTCTTTTTATTAATAAGATTGCCCATTATTTAGGTAAATGTCATCCAAAGGATCTTTTATTTTACCATGATGGCCACTTTAAATCTATTAATAAAATAATTTAAACTTTGATTTAAAAAAAGTAAATGTCTTATTACTCTTTTTAACTCATTGTTGAAGGTAGATTAAAAAATCCTAGCATCTCCCTTTTCTATTGAGTCCCAAGCATGGTTATGCTTTTTTATACAGCTGGCCATTTTAACGATTCACCATATCATATACCACCTTGTATCTTGACAGATATAATTATAGTAAGTTGCTTAGGAATTTTATTTACAGTGTGAACCTTTTGAGAATGTTTGTATATATCCTTTAATTACAGAACTTCTTATATACGAGTATCCAGTATAAAAAGTTGAAACTGAAGGAAGCTTATCAAAGAAAAACACTCATAGCATTTCATGATATGTCAGCATCATGAGAACGATTCTAGTATCACCTCTATTGTGAGCTTTTAAATTCATGCAGTTATATAGTGTTCAAAGACAAATGTTCTTTAACAAATTTCCAGACTAGTTTAAATATCAAAACTATTATATATCTAAAATTTAAAGTAGAATACAACCCACAGCTGAAATTAACTAGAATCACTTTATTTATTTATGTATGTATTTATTTATTTATTTATTCCATCAACTGGGCAAAAAAGCAAACATTTTTCAGCACTGACAGTGGGGAAAAACTATAGTAAAAATACATTACATAAAGAACATAGCAAACAGTGGTATAAAAGTAATCAACAAATATACATTTAAACAAAGTATCGTTAATTAATATAATTAATAACAGCATCATGTAAACAGATATGGAATATATTTAGAAATAATTTGATAAAGGGATAGAAAAGGAGGAAATGGGAGTTAGTACTAAGAGGTAAGAGAGAGTGTTTTGGATTGGTAAAAGTAAGAAGAGGGAGAGGCAGAGAACAAGCAGGAAAATTTGTACCAATAACTGAGAATACAGTGATTGTAAAGTCTAGTGCTTAGAAAGAATGGGAGAAATTAACAGAGAACATTTATCATCCAGCAGTTGTGCAAGTACAGATTCTGATATCATTTAGGTATTCTCTTGTTTGTGCTTTAAAGAGTTGGTATTCACTGTATTTCTTAGAGTAAGAGGAACGGTATTTCAAACTGTGGCCAGTAAGGAGGAGAATAAACACTGTCCAGCTGAGATGTTAGCTACTCTAACTGTTAATAACATTTTTTTCAGTGAATCTCAGCCATCTACTTGAGTTATTTGGAGAATATTTTTTTTCAAACAAGGTAATTTATTTGGATAATTGATAAGATTGTGGGAAGTGACTTGTGAAAGTGTAAGGTAAAGTGTTGGCTCTAAATTTTGTAATTTTTTAAGGCCAGGCAGTGATGTGTCCTATAATGATAATTGGTAGCAAAAATTGTTACATTATTATAGCACAGTTGCAAGAGTGAGAGTTAAGTGGTTTGAAGGTTATCCAAGATGGGAGCAGCATAAAGTTGTGTAGGGATGAGAAGGAATTGAGCATTGTTTTCTCTGGGATTATCTGTGAGGTAATGTATAACTCTACATAGTATACCATCCTTTTCTTGGATTTTTCTTTTTTTGCTGCCTGTGTCAGGTGTAGATCAAATTTTAAGCTTTTATCAATAGTGACTCCTAGAAACTTAGATTGACTTAATAGTTCTATGTTGGTGCTGTCAGATTAAATTATTTTAAAATTATTTTTAGTCAGTGGAAAGTTCTGACATAAATAGGCTCAGTTTTTTTTTTAGGTTTATAGAATAGCTGTGTATCAGACAGCAGTTCACTATAGTGGAGAAGAATGCTTGATTGAGTTGTTCTAATTAATCTATGCTTTTAGCAAAACAAATGATTGTTAAGTCATCTGTGAACTGTATGACACTGGCTTGTTCAGAAGCAAGGTGGAGATCATTAATGAATATATTGAACAAAAGGGGGGGCTTAAAAGGACTCTTTAGTGACACCCACTGTAATGGGAAGGCAAGAAAAGATGTCATTTTGCCATTTTACTATCTATTATCTATGTGACAGGTTGCTGGAAAGCCAAGATAGTGAATTTTCATATATTTCTAGGAAAGCTAGTTTTTAAATTAATTTCTGGTTGGATACAGTGTCAAAAGCTTTGAATAAATCTAGAAAAAGTGCTGAGAGTAAGATCCCAGAGTTTTGATGTTGGTGAACACGTTATAAAATGAAGGAGAACTGTACATGTAAAAAACAAAAAAAAAACAGTGGTAGCTCAAGCAGTTTAATCCAAAATTAGTCACACACTCACCCGCGTGCACGCACATACACACACACACACGCACACACACACACATGCACACACACGCATACACACACACACACACACACACACACACACACACACACACACACACACACACACACACACACACACATACACAAATACAGAGACAAAAAATACATATCAGATTTAATATTTTATAAAAGCAATGCAAAAACAAGTTTTACAGCTTTTACAAAATAGGTTTCTCAAGTATAAAGCATAGCATTCAAAATATTTCCTTTTTGTATAGCTGAAGGTCAAAAGACTTATTTTGAAACTTTACCTTAAATGTTTCATTGTAAGTGATATTAGACTTTTTTCATGGAAATTGAATTTAAAGTTTATTTTTCTGGAACAAGGTTTTAATAACAAACAATTAAGAAAACAGGGTTAATTTATTACTAACAGTCACCCCTTTGCTACATTTGAAACAATGTAATAACCTGTTCGAGCTATAATTGCATTTGCTTGTTTGTTTGTTTTTGTGGCTCTAAAATGTTGTTGTGCTCATAGGATGCAGGTTTATTTTCATCATGACTGCACAGGATTCTCCTTTGTTGTTTTCAAGTGATACTCAGAATAGATTGAATATGTTATTATCTGTGAATAGCTGTCCATTATGACAAGGAAGTATAGATGCACAGCAAACTAAATTGGAAATGGACAGTGTGAAATTTAATGACAGGATACAAATTATGAAACAAAAGATTCAAGCTTATAACTGCTTGCAATGGCAATGTCTAAGTTTTGAAGCCTATATATCCTTGTAGCTGCTGCTGAGGGGCCTTAGGATATTATAGATACCAATGGATGGCAAAAAATGCCAGATTTATTGAGGCACAGACAAAAACTAACCCTGAAACTGAGTAAAGAATACATGCTTCTAATGAATGACTTTTTTGTAAATATAGAGCAAGGACTCCTGTAAGAAATAAAAATAAATGTCATACATCTATGCAGACTTCCTTGTATAATGATCTGATCTGATAAAGACATTTAAGGATAGGTTCAAAGTAACACAAATAATGAAATTTCAGAGGTATATATGTGTCTTTAAAAGTGGAGGAAAAGAGTCTGGTATTCTTCTTGGATTATAATTGATTTATTGACTGATATTAATCTTTTTGCATGAACATTGAATTTAAAGTTGAGTTTTTTTCTAGAACACAGTTTTAATAATGAACCATTACGAAAACCAAATAAATTTTTCCTAACAGTCACCCCATCATTAAAAGTTTTGAAACAGCATGTGAGGATAATATTCACTATGAGTTTAAATGTTGTAATAAAATAAGTTTTATAATATGAAAAATCAATGCTTAGCTTTAATGAAGCTTAGGCAAATGAATTGGATCATTATAAAAGGATAAATGTGGAGTCATTTTCATTATGGACAAGATCAAACATATGGAGATTATTGAACAAATGTTAAGTGATAGTGGAGTGTATGAACATATTAGTAAAAATAGGGTTTCATAAATTATAGCAAATGTAAATGTACATGTTTATAGTATGCATTTGCATAAAAGTATAACTTTGGATACTATGAATTTCTTTCATGCATCAAGTCCAGTAATACCCTTATGCTATGGCCTCCCCAAAATTCATAAAGATTAAAACAATTCTGCAATGAGACCTATTGTACCAGGTAGGGGATGGGTAACCGAGCCTATCTTAATGTACTTAAAAAGGATATTATTTAAAATAGTTTCGAAGGATATTTATGTGGTAGTAATGACTTTTTTTTTAATAAGCTATATACTTCTGGGGAAAAATGATCACATTGATTATTTACTCTTTACGATCTAAAGGGTTGTTTAAATAAGTATCCAAATGTTACTAATGTTGAAATTAATAGTATCTGGGAATTAATGGAAAATGTCTTGGAAAGCAATGTGTTCATTTTTTTTCACAGAAAATATTTATATAAAACCAAGGCATTGCCACAGTGTTCTTCAGTGGCAAACAGCTATGTAACTTAGTTATTTCAAATTGAGAAAAATAAATACGTGCTAAACAAGAATGACTATAAAAACTACAAACTTTTCAACAGGTGCTTTGTGGATAACATCCTTTTGCTGTGGGGAACTACTACTGAAATGTTTAAATTTTTTTATGTATTATTTATTTTAAACAACTATTTTTATTTAAGACTTTTATATCATTAGATCAATACTGACTTTTTTAGATATTGAGATTTTTAGAAAAAAACAGTGGTAAATTCGAAACAACTGGTTTTAATAAAAATAAATATTTATTTATATATAACTAGTATGCCTCTAATTCATACATTTATGAATGTTGGTAAAAAACAGATACAGAGGCTATAAAGATGAATACGAATGAAGCGAAGGCCATACAACAAATGAATGAGTTATGAAATGATTTTAAAGTTAGAGGTTATAGTAATAGCAAGTCAACCCTATATATCAGGATATCATTGCAGCTCAAAGCAACAATGATGATGTGATATATTTTTCAGACAAAAACCTGAATCCCAATAGGCAAAAGGAAGAAAAACATTTGAATGACCATTACATAAAATAGACAAAGTAACTGATGTAACAAAAAAAAATGACATATAATATACATATTAAACGATGGGAGAAATTTATTAGAAAATGAAGCATGTTTCTCATAAGGGCTCAAAACCTGAAGCAAACTCTTTGGTAGAAAGAGCAACAACACTATTGTCCTACTATCTTATACAATTTCTATCTTACACATTTTAATCTTGAAGCAAATTTTCTGAGATTCATTTCCAAACTGTGAATCCTCCTTCTTAAATGTGGAATACACATACTCTTAAAAGAAATCAGTTTGGTCTAATGCATGCAATTTCACTCCTTCATGAATTTAAGTTGAGCATGATATCTAAATGACATCTTATAAATTAGATGACATGAGAAAGTCTGATTCCCCAATATGCATTATTTACAATGTTTTCTATACAGTGGATTTATTTCAGATATTCTTGTCATTTAAGCTTGTACAACCAATGTTTTTTTTGACAGGAAAAGTTGACTATAAAATTATAAATGAAATGTGAATTTTGGAATTAACTTTAGGGTTCTTTGTATTAAGTTTGCTTACAAAAGGCAATGTGTTAATATGTCTTTCTTCTGCTAATGTTACATTTTAAATTGCCAAACATTTGAACCAGCAGGCAGAAGTTTCTATTTAATTTTAGAATGTTTCTCAACATATGCACCTCATAAAAATATTCATTTTCCAAAATATAATACAATCAGTTGCTCAAAATGAATAAGCATTTTATGGTCCTTGCGATATTTCTTTCCATGTGTCAATGCCTGGGTGCCAACTCATTATGACCATGCATGCATCATCACTTCATCCTCTCTGTACAAGATTGATATCAAAATACCTCAGTTTGTTTAATGGCTAGCAATCAGTGATCATTTACTTATCAAATTATCTAGTTTGCACATTCTTTCTATAATGTGCATTGGTTTATAAAAAAATATATAGGTGTGGTGCTATGATGTATTACTTTAAACACTTGTTTGATTTCTAGTTATGTTTGCAGTTTTAAGTTAGTTTATCCTGTTTTATATTCTACACATACACATTTTGAATAAGTTATGATTGTTTAAAAACACCTGATAAAATCCATCTATCCACAACACCTTTTTCCCACTTTTCACATGGTATTGGGGTGTCAATATAAGACTCAAATCCAGAGTATTAGATAGAGTTCTGTAGCTGTAATAGGTTCATATGTTCATAGGTAGGTACTAGGCTATCAACCCAAGGGCCTATGTAAGCCTAGCCAACAAGGTTCCCTAGATTTCACCACCCAAGAAAGTTATTTTCCTGTGCCCTTGTCGAGCAGTGCCACAGAAGTGATCCCTGGGGTGAATGTCCTATTTCCCATCCACTCATCAAGATTTTTCTTGAAGAGTGCTAGTGAGGAACTCTGCTTGAAATAGATAGGTAGCATGTTCCAGAGTATGGGAAGTCTCAAAGTCAGGAATCTATCCTTCCAGCATGTCCTGCTTATTGTGGTGACAAGGTTTAGGTCTCTAGAGCATGTATCTCGGGGGGATTGGGATTTTGTAGGTGTAGCATGTCCAATAGGTCTGGGTTTGACATAGCTTTGTATGTTAGACAGACATCACCTCGGAGTAGGTGATATGCTATGGAGTAAAGCTGGAGTTTTTTGAGACGGTCAGCGTAGGGCATCTGTTTGAGTCCCATAATACTCTTTGTGAGGTATTATTGTGGCCTTTCCAGCTGTTGCAGATGTATTGTGAGGTACATCTGAAAAGGGGCATTGTACTCAATAATGGCTCTAATGGGAGCTGAGTAGAGGGGAGCAATGACTTCTTTTTGCCTGGATGAGAACCCTTTTGTTATGAGGTGTGCCACATAGACAGATTTTCTGACTACTGTGGTGATGTGATTATCAAAGGAGAGACTACTGTCCACCTGAGTCCCAAGGTCCCTTATCACACCTTTGGTGTTAAGTGGACTGCTGCCTATGTGATAGTTCATGGGTACAGAGATTTTAACAAAGGGGATGACAATGCACATTTTGGCATTGAGCTTGAGGCTGTGACTCTGACACCAGGCATCAGTCTCAGTGAGGCCCTTTTGTAGGATGTCCACATCATTTGGGGACTCGACTATGGCACCTAATTTGCAGTCATCTGCAAACTTCATCAGCCAGAGGCCCTCTGTGTTAGCCTGTACTTTAGAGAAGTGGATCTCAAACAGGAGAGGAACTAAGACTGAGCCCTGTGGTACTCCACTTGTCACAGGTTTGAAGTCAGATTTGGAGTCTACAACTTTTACAGTGTGGGTTCTGTCAGTGAGCCAGTTGGCAACCCATCTTGTGACATATGGATTTATACCCAGTTTACTGAGTTTATCTATGATTCCCAAATAGGGGATGGTGTTGAAAGCCTTGGCAAGGTCAAGATAGGCTATGTGAACTGCCTTACCATCAGCCACAGCTCTGGTGACTGCTTCAAAGAAGTCAATCAGGTTTAGGAGACATGACTTACCTTTTACAAACCCAAACTGAGTGGGATCCAGAGTTTGGAGGTTACCTATATCCGTGTTTATAAGCTCCAAGATGATACATTCCATGGCCTTGCAGACCACGCTTATCGGGCTAATGGGTGGTCATTCCTGGCATCTGTGGTGGCACCCTCTTTATGGAATTGGATAACCATCACTGTGCACCATTCAGTAGACACAAAGCCTGAAGTGAAGCTATGACTGAACAGGGTACTTAGGTGGGGTGCCAGTTCATTCTGTAGTTCATGCAGAATGCAGCCTGGGATGTTGTCAGGTCCCATGGATGCTGTGTCCTTGGCTTTGGAGAGTATGGTCTTTATTTGTGCAGCTGTGATTACAGGGGCTTTGCATTCTTCCAGTATAGTGATGGGCCCTTTAGGGGGTGAGAGGGGGCTGAAGTTTGTACTGAATCTATCTGCCAGGATGTTGGCAATATCAGTTGGTTCTGTATATCAAGTGCCATTGTACTGTACCTCAGAGCAGATCTGAGTGTCAACATTGAGATTCTTGACATAGCTGTAGAATGCTTTGTGGTTGTCTTTAGAATCAGTGACAATTTTATTTTCATAACTAGCTTTGGAGGATTTTATGAGGGATCTCAGCTTCTTAATGAGGCTGACCATGGAGTTCCTGCAATCAGGAGATTTTACTCTTTTTTGCAAAAGCTTTGTAGAGTTTGTTTATGGTGGGGGACCACCAGATTGGCTTCCTTTTTTAGGAGGATAGTGTCTTGGTTCTGTTGGGGATGGCACAATTCATGCACTCATGTATGTGCTTATATAGTGCATTTGTATAGGATTCAGCAGTCGTACCTCTATTTTCCATCTGAATGGGTGTCGTGAAGCTTGACACTTCTGTCTTAAGAAGCATGAAGTTGGGTTTGGAGAAGTTTGTTTATGGTGGTTTCCTTAATGGGGGATGGGGGCGGGATATTGATGTCTAGACTGATTAGCTTGTGGTTGGATCTGATCAGCGAGGATTTGACCTCTGGTGTGGAACATTGGTTGCCCATATTGGTAATGACCAGATCCACGATATTGCTGCCCCTGGTGGGGGTAATGACAAGCTGATCCAGGGTGCATGAATTTATGAATTCCAGAAAGTGTTGAGCAAATGAGTTAGTACATAAGTAGTTTTCCAAGTTGATGGTGGGGTAGTTGAAATCACCCATTATTAGGGTATTGGGCTGTACCTTAATATTACCCAATATATCAAGAAATGTGGACTGGGCATCCTGGAGCATGGTGAAGGATCTGTGACAATCTACAACTTGGATTGCAGTCTTTCCCAGTGTTAGTTGCACTTGGATAATTTCAGATGCATTATGTTGAGCAGCTAGTGTGGAGGTGTGGATATCCTTAATGAATATGGACATGACTCCTCCTTTAGTGTTTCAGACCAGGTTAGGTAAGGTGTGGTATGAGTTATAGCCTGGTAATGCAGGGGTACTCTCTGGAGCCTTGAACCAGGTCTCTGTTACTGCACAGACGTCGATGTTCACCATTTTAAGAGTGCCTTTAGTGAGTGCATTTTGAGGTTTAGACTTCTAGCATTGAGTAGCATTACCCACAGATTTTGCTTGCTTATAACTTCTATGGTGGTGAGTTTTTTGTTTGAACTTTGCCTAAAAAAGGCACTATAGGGGTGGCAAGAGCCTTAGCCAGTATCCAGAATCCCAGGGGTGACAAGTGCAGGCTATCTCTGGCAAAGCATCGTGGTCTGTCAATCATGTCATCCTAGGCAGACAGGCACTAGATCCCCTTAGAATGACACTAGAAGCTTAGCCAGTTGTTGAAGTCAATCATTTTGTCCTTGTATTGTGGTATCATTCTGGGCGATGGCAGGATGCTACTCAGGGTTAAGGTCATACCTGCCTTAGCTACATGATCCAAGAGCTCCTCCATGTCTCTTTTCATGTAGTCCAGGGAGGTACATCTCAGGTCATTCACACCAAAATGGACAATGACAGAGTCATATTTGTACTTGTTGTGGAGTGACCTGAGTGCTTGCATTATGTGGCGGATCATGGTACCCGACAGGCAGCTGACAGTAACTTTCCCCTTGTTTAGCCTGGTGAGTGGGACATGTGTGTGCCTGACTATAGAGTCACCTATGACTATTGTGTTGGGTACATTGTTTTGCCTTATGGGCTGAGGTTAAGTGGCTCACTGATTTTGTGGGCTATGTGTCATTTGGGTAGTGTTGGGCGTGGTGGTTGCTTGTGTTTCAGCTTTGGAGGTCAGTGTTGTTTGGGCAGATTTTTGAGGGCCTCCGTGAATGTATGAGTGTGTTTTGTGTTACTATGTGTGGGTTTAGGTGGTGTAGATTTTGATGGACTATGTGTTGAGTGTTGTGTGGTGCAGGTGTTTACCTTTTCCTCCTGACTGTCTAGTACAGTCTTGGCTATAGAGAGCTTGGGTTCCAGTTTGGCTATATAAGTGCATCTCTCACAGGTTGTAGTGTTGGGTGGTAGGAGGAGAGGGTTGTCAATGTACATGAGGCAATTGCTACATAGCGCCAATATGCCCAGATTCATAAGGTGGACCGGGGAAAATACCAGGAGCTGACCCTTAGACATGCCTGGATAGGTGCTTATTAATTTAACTACTAAAAAAACTGTTTTCCTCCTAACAAGTGAGAAAAGTTGGGTGCTGCAGTAATTTGTAGATTATTTAGTGCTTGCAATGAGTTTTGAACAAGTGCTGAGCACAAGGAAACAGTTTTGAGTGTTAAAACTAGAAAACTAGCTAGTTCTATGGGAAAATTAGAAGAGCAGACTTACTAGCACCATGAATAGTTTAACCCCAGTAAAACGGCACTGCTCGATGCACAAAATGGCTCAAACACAGGTTTTTAAAAAGAAAGATGAAAGGGATAGAAGTAGTCCAAAATGGCCAGTAAATGTAAACCCATATGTCACAAGATGGGTTACAAACTGGCTAAAGGACAGAACCCACAGGGTTAGAGTTGCTGGAGCCATGTCAGACTCCAAGCCGGTTACAAGTGGTGTCCCACAGGGCTCAGTCCTTGGCCCCCTATTTTTCGGCATCTACTTCTCAGAAGTACAGGCAAACATAGAAGGACTATGGCTGACAAAGTTTGCGGATGACTGCAAACTGGGTGCCATAGTGGATAGTACATCGGACACAGACATCCTTCAGAGGGGTCTCACGGAAACTGATAGCTGGTGCCAGAGCCATGGCCTGAAGTTAAACGCAAAAAAGTGTATAGTCATACCCTTCGGGAAAAACAAGGTAACCCCAAGCTACCATATAGATGGCAACCCACTAAGCACAGAAGAGGTTATCAGGGACCTGGGTACCCAGGTTGACAGTGGCCTCTCGTTTGACACTCACGTTGCTAAAGTGGTTCGAAAGACCTTCTACATTGCCCATCTGATCATGAAGCGATTCACATCCAGATCAAGTGAGGTCATTGTTCCCCTGTACTCTTCACTTATCAGACCAATGATCAAGTACAATGCCCCGTTTGGGATGTATCTCACCCGACACCTGCAGCAATTGGAGAGACCCCAAATGTTCCTCACCAAAAGGATAAAGGGACTCCAAAACCTCTCATATACTGCCAGACTGAAGAAACTCCAACTCTATTCAGTTGCATACTGTCTGCTCAGAGGTGACCTGTGCCTGACATACAAGGCCATGACCAACCCGGAATTAATGGACATGCTCCACCTCAAAAAATCCAAATCCACCAGAACCACTAGAGCAAGTGACTTAAACCTTAGCATGGATATAAATAGGACATGCTGGAGGGATAGATTTATCACCCAGAGACTCCCCATGCTGTGGAATAAAATCCAGGTCCATGTGAGGCAGAGCACCTCACTGGCTCTGTTCAAGAGAAATCTTGACCGGTGGATGGGAGATCGTAGGTTTACCCCGGGAATCATCTCTGTGTCACTGCTGGACAGAGGCACAACAAACTAATGAGCACATTATTTCTAACATAAGGGGTGGTGTAAGCCACATAACTTTGGGCTAGGCTTATAAATGCCTTAGGGCAGATAGCCTAGTATAAACCTATGAACCTATGAACCTATGAACCTATGAACTAAAGATCCTGAGCTGAAATCACTCCTCCAGTGACAAATAGGCTGCTCAAAGCTCACCACTCTCTTACTAATGAACAGAGAAGCTTCCTTCTATCTTAATAAGTTCTGGGCAACACAGAAACTACAAAATAGCCCAGAATTTAGCAAAATCTAAAAACCAGACTCTACTGGTTATAGAAAGGTGGAAAACAAGTAGAGAGATAGGAGTTTTTTGGGTTTTTTCAAAAATTATAACAGATACAGTAAAACAAAGACTTTTAAAGCAGAAAAATGGCTATCACACTTGAGTGTGTAGCCCTCAACAGTTCAACAGTTGAAAAACACTTAAAAGGATCAGTTAAAATGCAAACAGTGTCAGAATTCAAAAAACAGTTCAAATAAGTTGCAAAGTTAAAAAATGCTTGGAATAGTGCAGCTAGCAAAAATAAGCAATTAAAAGCAAAACAGAGGTAATTAATCCACTCAAAGCCCCCTCTTTTCCCAATCTGTTGCTGTAGAACTCTGCAGGACACCCGGGCAGGGTCTTGCTGAGGTAATACAAGAGCAAAAACTGCACAAGCAGAGGCTTTTAAACTGAAAGATGAAAGGGATAGAAATAGTCCAAAATGGCCAAATAAACTACAGATTCTGAGCTGAAACCACTCCTCCAGTGACAGATAGGCTGCTCAAAGCTCACTACTCTCACTGATGAACAGAGAAGCTTCCTTCTATTTTAGTAAGGTCTGGGCAACACAGAAACTACAAAACAGCCCAGAATTCAGCAAAATCTGGACTCTACTGGTTATAGAAAGGCAGGAAATAAGTTGACAGGATTTTTTTTTCAAAAATGAAAACATACCGTAAAACAAACACTTTTAAAGTGAAAAAATGGCTACCACAATTGAGTGTGTAGCCCTCAACAGTTGAAAAACACATAAAAATGATCAGTTAAAGTGTAGACAGTATCAAAATTCAGAAAACAGTTCAAATAAGTTGCAAAGTTAATAAAAATGCTTAGAATAGTGTGGCCAGTGAAAATAAGCAATAAAAAGCAAAACAGAGGTACTTAATGCATTCAAAGTCTCCCTTTTCTCTCTCTCTGCTTCTATAGACCTCTGCAGGACACCCAGGCAGGATGTTGCTGAAGTAATTCAAGTGCAAAAACTGTGCAAACACGGGTTTTTAAACAAAAAGATGAAAGGGATAGAAATAATCCAAAATGACCAATAAAACTACATATTCTGAACTAAAACCACTCCTTCAGTGACATATAGGCTGCTCAAAGCTCACCACTCCCACTGATGAAGAGATAAGCTTTCTTCTATCTTAGTAAGGTCTGGACAACACAGAAACTACAAAACTGCAAATAATTCAGTAAAATCTGAAAACCAGGCTCTACTGTTTATAGAAAAGTGGAAAACAAGTAGAGAGATAGGGTTTTGCCCATATATAATTTTAAACACAGAATCTCTAAATTTAAAAACAAAACCCTAGTACTAATTAGTTAGTGGTGTGCCCCAGTGGTCAGTACTGGGACCCCTCTTTTTTGGCATATCTTTCTTTATTTTCCAAATTCGATCTGAGGACCTTTATATCAAAAAATGTTTGTAGATGACTGCAAACTAAGCACTAGTGTCAAATATTCCTTTGATTCCCATTCATTATATAAGGAACTCATCCTTATAATTATGTGGTGTATCAAAAAAGGACTGAAATTAAATGCAAAAAAAAAAAGTTTAGCACTGTGACATTTGGTAATATACCCTGTGCTATAGTGTACATAATAGCCAAATATCACATCTAAACTGACAATGTAGCCAGGGATCTTGGAACCTGGGTTGATAATTCTCTCTCTCATTCACCTAGCATATAGAACCATTAGTTAGTAAATTCTTCTTTTCAGCGCAACTAATATCAAAAGGCTCATAATTTATGAGGAAATGCTTCAAAATTTACCCAGGCCTGCTCCCTAAACTATTAATAGACAATGTCAGCTCCTAGATGGTCTCTCTATCCTATGCAAGAGTCCTGTCAAATTATCTATGGTATGATCCCAGTTATTTTCATTAGGGGCAATGTATAATTATCAATCATGGGATGAGTAAGGCTTGTCTGTAACCAAATGGGATACATTATTTCAAGCACAGAAAGGGAAATTGACTAGGCTTAAAGTGACCTGCAAGGGCAGCTAGCCTAATACTCACCTATTAACCTAAGAGTTATACTTTTACTCTGTTTCTTATAGATACATGTAAGGCAGTTTATTCTTTGCATTCTACGCTATTAGATAACCCACCCTTATTGATTCCTTGCATTTTTTGTAAGTCAGATTGCTCTATCTTCACTAATATCAGAACTAGGGACTTAAGTCTCCATCAGCACATAAATAAAATACATTGAAGTAGCATGTTTATTGTCCAGCTTCTATCCAACTACTGCAACAGACTTCCCCTAAAAGATAAACAAAGTGACTCTCCAGCATTCCTCATATTAAACCTGGATGCTTGTAAGGGTATCCGTAAATTTAATCCAAGACTGACATGCTTTGCTCTTCCTGAGAAGAGGGTTATAATATGAGTCTGAATACTGGCAAGGAATGACTAGATTGCCTTTTATTTCCTATGATTCTCTGGTCCCATGAATACTCTAAATGCATAATTCAGCTGGTAGAATGGTACATCTAAAGTTGTTCTGGAAATGCCTCTAAACAACATTTTTTTACAGCTAGAATTCAAACACAGAATTGTACAGATAGAAGTCAGTTTGCTAAATTCTACAACCAAAACTTTACATGTAAAGTTCTACTGGTGGAATATTACATACAAAATTGCATTGAAAAAAATACAGATATGATTCTGAACACAGATGTCTGTGCGTATAATTGCTGAGATGCATTTTTAAACAATGAACTTTGCAGTCATAATTCTAAACATGGGATACTATATATACAATTCTACAATTAAAATTCTAAACAAGATTTCTACTGACAGAATTCTAATCAAGAATTCTATTAAGAGTCCTGATCATAGAAAACTACATTTTCAGTTTTAGAGATGTCATTCTACAGCTAGAATACTCAAGAGTGTTACAATTAGGATTCTGCACACTGTATTCTATATGTAGAATTCTGAACAAAGAATTGTGCATACTAAACTCAGCAGCTAAAGTACTCTAAACAGCTAATTTCAAAGATAAAATCCTAAAAACAGAGATCTTCACTCTTAATTCAACATATATAAACTGAAAACAGGCACATGGATTGGTCTTAAAGCATCCAATTCTACAGAGACTTCAATATAAAGAATATTATAGAATTCTAAACACATAATTCTTCAGATACAAATCAATGATTTCTATATGCTGTAATTTGCAGAATGAATTCCAGCCATAGATTTGTTCAGATATAATTCCAAACCCAACTTTATGTGAATAAAATTAACAGACTTCTATGCATACAATCTCAGGTAAATTCAACATGCAGAGTACTAAACATACAGTTCTACTGCAACAAATCTAAATACGAAAGTGCAACACACAGAATACTAAAGCAAGAACAGAGCCCGATTTTAGCTAAGAAATATTTCAGAGTGGTTTTGAAATATGGGTTGGAGGATATTGATCTGACAGATATACATGAGGAGTTCTAAGCCTTAGTGACCTTGTACAAATACAGACAGGTTTGTAGATAGACAGGAGTTTTTGGTAACCGAATCCGCAGACAGAATTATTCAATTAATAATGTCTTATTCGAATTATAATAGATAATTCAACCACTAGAACTCAATAGAGATGGTTTATACATAGAACTTTAAGCAATGAATTCAAAAGACAGAATTTTTATTTTATTTATTTTTTATTTATTTTATTTTACATTTGTTGACCGGGCTAGTCTAGCTGGACATATATCCGATGGACAAAATAACGATTAATAACAATTTTCTTAGTAGATTTATACAAAGGTACAAGAGATATCTATTATCACAAAAAAAAAAAAATAAGTTCAAGTTACAAAAAAAAGATCTACATAAGTAAGTTATAAAGAGATCTAGGAGATCCTTAGTATTCACTAGTTGTTAAAGTAATTGTATTTTAGTTCTAGCCAAATTCAGTTGTTTCAGGTTATAACAGTGGTGAGTTCTAAGTGGTGGTTATTTAGTTCTAGCCAATTCAGTTGTTTCAGGGTTATAACAGTGGGATTTAATTCTATAGAGTGTCCCAATTTTTTATTTACAGCTTTAATAGTACTATTTATTTGTTAAAGTAGGTAGAGGATTTTTTAGTAGTAGAAAGAGAAAGAGCTTTTTTTTTTTGGGAAGGGAGGAGGCAAACTGTGCATAACCATTTTTCAACGTTATGAAATCAATGTCGAGTCATAATATATATGATGCAGGTTGCTTGTGGTATATTCAAATATAGGTCATTAATACAGTAATGAGAGAGTTTTTTTCCCATAGAACTGCTTTGCCTATTTTTCAGATAGCTAGCTTCTAACTGTAAGAGTAGTATGAGCTAAAAGAGAGTTGTTAAGTTTGTCAAGGAGTATGTTATGGTTAACCATATCAAAAGCTTTTGATAGATCTATAAACAGAGCAGATGAGAGACAGAAGGGCAGTGGTAGTACTGTGATGGGGCCTGAAACCATGTTGGCAGTCAGCTAGAAGATTGTTTTGTAGAAGGTAATTCAGAAATTGTTATTTTCCTTTCAGAGATGGTCCTATTTATTAGAATAGATATTGGGTGATAGATAGCTTTGCATGGTTTTAGTTTTGAGAAGCTTATATATGATAGAAGAAGACACAGGTTGGATTTGAAAGTGATTAGTAGAGGCTGGAGAGTATGGATGTGATGATGAGTGTGGGTGTTGGAGAGAGTAGTAGTAGAATGGCTTTAAAAGTAAGTAGTTTAAAAAAGGCATTTGGATCAGAGTAGAGGTATTAGGTTAAATCCTTGGTAGTATTTTTTTGTGTTAGAGGAGATGGTCAGATGGAATTTGGTAGCTTTCCATTTGGACCAGGTTTTTATTCTAAGGATCATTTTTCTTTTGTTCAGTTTGGCTTTTTATCCTATAGAGTGGAATGGAGCATGATAGTCATTTTGAAATTTTTTTTGTTGTTAAAGAAGGAAACTCATTGATTCGAGAGGTGTGATAAAGGTGACCAGTCACATGCATGTAATTCAGTAAAATATTCAGTTTTGATCTGATACATGTAAGTGTGTGATCACTAATACTATCAGGAAGTGTACCTGGAGTATAGTAACTGTGGGCATTATTAATTAGAATCCAGTCCAGAATTGTTTCTTTCTTATTTGGTTTATGTGTTCTAGTTGTGTAGTTTTATTAATTGAGAGTAACCATGGAAATTAATATGGTTAGTAGGTTGCTGGTCTGCACAGGTTTTCCAATCAATGTTGAAATCACCAAGTATTATGGTTTCTTGGGGTAGTTGGCTGGACAGGGACTAAAGTAGGCTTTCTAGCGTTTGGGTATTGTTAAGGTACATACATATTAGATAGATTGCTTTATTATTGTTTATCTGTAGTTTGATTGATAAAATTTCTGATTTAGGGTTTGATTTATAAATAATGGCTATACCCCTTTCTTCTTACTCACGGTCATTTCTAAGTATGTTGTAGCCAGGAGGGTGATTTCCTGGTCTAGAGTGGAGGGTAGCCATGTTTCTGTTACACATTGTTACACATAATATATCAAATGAATTGATTAGAAGAGAATTTTTAGTTCTAGTACCTGATGCAAGAAAGGAGAAGAGTTTAAGTTTTGGTTATGATTGTTAATGGTAGAAGGGAAATCTTTTGTAGAGTTGGGGGTAAATGGAGAAACCTATGATATTTTGGCAGTTGGGGTAATGTGTGAAACCCTATGATATTTTGGCAGTAAATAGTTAGAAGAACAGATTTTAAGCTAAGAATTCTTAAGAGGCACTTTGAAATGTAGAAATCAAAACAGAATTCTAAACAAAAAATTCTGCAGACAGAATTACAATGCTAACAAGAGATTTCTAATTACAAACTTCCTCTGCTATAATTGAAAAAAAAAACAAATTCTTCAGACAGAGTTCTGAGCACAGAATTCTACAGATAAAAAACTAATAAGAGAATTTAAAACAGATAGTTATACTGCTAAAATTCTAAACACAAAATTCCTAATATGGAATTTTATGCAAAAAATCATATAAATATCAGTCTTCATGCAGAATTACAAACACCACATTCTAAAGATGTAATTTAACAGAATTAGCACAAATCACATTTCAATAGATAGGATTCTAAATAAAGAACTCTATCAAAAGAAAAAAAAATCAAAAAATAGGTGTGCCTTATAAAAGTGTACATATTTGACAATGACACATTGTGGGTTCAAAGGGATGACACTAGTGTCTGAGATGTCGTACAGCAATAGTGAAGATGCAACTGGTTTTGATTTTCCGAGAATTGCATCATTATTACAGGTTTGATTGTTGCTTTATTATTAAATCTTATCAGCAACCTTATTGCAAGCCCTGAGATCAATTTCTCAATAAATAGACATGTTTCCTTTCTCTTCCATGTGCTGATCTTAGCAACATATAAATCATTAGTATAGGGTCTACTACAGGTGCTTGGATGCTAGTGGCTCGAGATATACATGAATGAAGCCACTTTTTCCAAAAAGCAAGAACTCTAACATACACAAAACCAATTTCCCATTTCAGTATAGACCTATCAACACCTGAACCTAAAAGTATGCAGCCCTACCAGAACATACTCCTATATCTAAAACTCCCACCTAGTTCACAGTTTGAGTTATTTGTTCCTTATCCTAAATCTCCACAACTCTCTGTAACCATATAATCCTTGATCACTCCATAAACCTAAAACTCCAACCCCCTTCCCTAAACCTAAATTCCTTGATTACTCCCCTAAACCTAACACTCCATTTCTACTCCATAACCCAAAAATCCTCCTCCAGCTCCCTAATAGAAAAACTACCTCCCATTCCCTAATCCTAAAAATCCCTCCCTGATCCCTCCCCACAGCTGCTTGCCTGAACTCATATTTGAGTTCTAGTATGAACAGCAGCCTAGTTGAATTACAAGGTACTCATGTCCCTGGCTTCAAAACAGTGGTTTTCAAGCACATGGGACTCAAGCACCTGTAGTGAACCTTAAGCGTATTGGCACAGTCTAAAATTATGCATTGTACCTGCTTTCCAGTTTGAGGAGATGGGATTATATGGCTTGACATCACTTTACAAGTGCAAGTGAAACAACTATTGTGAGTGTATACATATTAATTTATCTTTGTCTCAGAAATTAAATTAATAGATGCATTTCTAGTAACAAGCTGGTATGAGCCTCCCATAGAGCAGCACTCTACCCTCACCAAGACGAATGATACCACAATACAAACATAAAATGATTGACTACAATAATTGGTTTAGCTACTGGTGTCATGCCAAGGGGATTCAGTGTTTGTCAGCCTGTGACAACATGATTGACAGACGACACTGCTTTTCTAGAGATGGTCTGCATGTGTTGCTGCTAGGCTTTTGAATACTGGCAATGCATTAGCCACCTACATACACTCTTGTTTTAGGCAGTGCCAAACCAAAAGTCCTACCAGCAGTCTTAAGAAGAAACTGCACTTTCTGGAAGCTCTCCTTTCCCTGAAGAATGCTGATGTCTATGCAGGTACATTGACATGCTTCAAGGCTGTGGAAAGCACCACAGCTGTGCAAGGCTACAGTGCCTATCATGCATTCAAACCACCTTCTGAAAAAGAAAAAAATGAAAGGAGGAGGTGTTTCCATTCAAATAAAAAGCAACCACACCTGTAGATTGATTAAGCAGGATAAATCATTTGAGCTACTGCATGTCCAGCTGACCATGATTTTTAACTACCCTTCTTTCAACTGGGAAACATATACGACCACTAACATTTAGGTTCAGAGATTCTTTGATTTGTCACTGCAAATGCTGTAGAAGAGCTGGTCTGTACTTCCACTTGGGGCTCTAATATCCATGACATAGTGCTCACAAACATTGCATCCCCCCAGCGTAATGTCCTCATTGGTAAGATCGGATCATAAATTGGTCTCTTTTGAAATAAATGTAACTGTTGTACCCTGGTCAAACCCTAAAACCCTAAATATCTTTTTTCAAGGCAAGTTACCTCCCATTAAGTGATAGCATAGGTAATTTTAAAGTTCCCCCTAACCCTGAAAACATGGAGGCCTATGCAGGAATATACACGAATGGCCTTTACAACCACTTAAAGAAATACATAAAAATGGCAGTACTTGACCAAACTAAACTCAGGTCTAGCCAGAATAACAAGCCATCCTGGTGGACCCCTGACATAAACAGACTGAACAGCAGAAAGAAGAAATTCCTGTCTAGGAGTAAGTTGGAGGGAGCACAACTGAGAAAAAAATCCCTCATTAGTCTCAACAGGCAAATCAGGGAACTAATCAAGTCTTCAAAAGTGAAATACGAGACTAAAATAGTGTCCCAAGCAAAAGATAACCACAAAGCATTCATGTCCAAATTCATAAGGGAAACAATCAACAATATGCTGAGATGGCTGTAGATAACACTACCTATACTCAGCCAGAAGAAATAGTAAACATGCTGGCAAATGAACTCAGCTCACATTTCACCCCCTCATCACCTCTGGTTCTTTCCTGTAGGATACCCCCTACCTTTCTTTTGCGTATTATCACAAAAAAACAGGTTGTCTCTGCTCTCTCTAATGCTAGATACACAGCATCAATGGGCCCTTACAGAATCCCAGTGTACCTATTAAATAGCTTGAAACATGAGCTAGCAGACTAACTCAAATTTCTGTTTAACCAAAGTCTCCAAACAGACTTTGTCCCAGTAGAGATGGGGACAACAACAGACATCCCTCTGCACAAGGGGGGAACCATCAATTAACCCAGGAAACTACAGAACCATTAGACTGACTAGCCTGACATGCAAAGTTATGGGAAGGATAATTACGGACATGATTAACAACGACTTAGGAAATCTCCACACTCCAGACTCAACTTAGTTTGGCTTCATCAAAGGCAGATCCTGCCTGCTCAGTCTGTTTGAATTCTTTGAGAGGGTCACCAAGGCTATGGATGAAAGACAGTTCATATTGCCTACCTTAACCTGGTCAAGGCATTTCACACAATAACTCTCAGGTATTTAGATAAACTCATAAAATTGAGCATAAACATCTATGTGACCAGATGGATAGCCAAATGGCTTGTGGATAGGACAGATATAGTTAGAGTGGGGGAATCCACATCTGGTAGCAGGCCAGTCACCAGTGGAGTACCACAGGGCTCAGTGCTGGACACCCTCCTGTTTGAAATATAGTTTATAGATGTCAAGGCAAATGCAGATGGGCTTTGACTGATCTAGTTTGCTGATGACTGCAAGTTGGAGGCAATCAGTGACTCCCCAAACAATACTGATATCCTACAGAAAGATCTGATGCAGACTAATGATTGGTATCAGAGCCATGGCCTCAAACTATAATAAAAGTAGTGCATAATAATATCCTTTGGGAAACCAAATATCCCCCTCACATTACAACATTGATGGCACCCCCCCCCCCTAAAAGTGGACCCAGTGCTGAGAGATCTGGGTACTCAGATAGTTAGTAATCTGAACTTTGACCACCATGTATCTATGGTGTGGAAGAAATCCTTCTATGTAGCTCAGCTTATAGGTAAGGTCATGGCATCCAGACCTAAGAATGCCATAGTGCTACTGCCTCAGCCCTCATTAGACCAATAATTTAGTCCAATGCATCCTTTGGCATGTTCCTCACCAGGCACCTACAACAATTGGAGCATCCTCAGAGATTTCTCACAAACAAATACACTGTATAACCACCATGTCATATATGAACTGATTAAAAACCCTATTACTGTATTCAGTTTCCTGTCAGTTACTGATTGGTGATCTGTATCTAACCTACCTGGCAGTCTCAGATCCAGCCCTGATGGGAATGTTACATATTCACAAAACTAACTGCACAAAATCTTCAGACTGTAGACCCAACTCACTTTGGCTTCATCAAGAGCAGGTCCTGCCTGCCCATTTTGGTGAACTTCTTTGAGAAGGTCACCAAGGCTATTGATGAGGGTAAGGCAATGCACTCCAAAGTTCTAAACCTGATCTCTGACATGAATAGATCATGCTGGGGAGACAGATATGTGTCCCAGAAATTGCATCTCCTTCCTCTAGAATAGGATTCCTATCACATAAAGCAGAGTCCTTCAGTGACCATCTTCAAGTGCAGTCTTTACTTATGGATGGAAAATCACAAATTCACTCCTTGGGGTGGCACCTGTGTCCCTTGTGGACAGAGGCATTCTTTAAAAACATTCAAAAGCCCACTTGCTGACCCTAGTTGTCTTTCCCCTAGGTATTGAAAATTGGGTAAAATCTAGGTTAAACTGGCTTGGCTTGTAAGATTGCTTGTCAACCACCACATTTAGATTCTTGCAGTGACAAACACTATATTAAGATTAAATTGTATTCATTCATTCTTTCAACTGAAATCAAGAACTATGTGCATGCTGTAAGAAAGCATCATGACGTACTTTTCTGAAAAGTTTACTAGAAAATTACAAACCATTCCAGACATATTAATTTATAATCTTAGGTAACACCTAACTAGTTGCCTGAACTTTTGGATGGCCTACTTTTCACCATTCAATTCACAACCAAGATTTACATTTGTCATTTTCTTCAGGCCTGAAATACTCAAATAGTAGGTAAACTGTCTAATTGCTGTGTTCTTATCAAAGCAAAATAAAAAGACTTTGATGCAAAAACTGACATTTCTGTTATTTTAAATGAAGACTAGAAAGCACATTTGGTATATGCTGATAGGTATCCACATTAATAGTATTTTTTCATATCACTGCTTTGCAGTCTCTTCATTTGTGTATGTTATATTCAGTAGCCATGTGTCTTACCCAGATGTTTTTGTAATATATTGTAGCAAAACAAATATTTTGGCATTTATAAGTTGAATCAGATCATATCAGAATGGATATCAGAAACTGAGCATCTGCAGCATTTGTTTAACAATCAGTTTAAAATATAAACAAGGCTATTAATTACCATCAGATTAACAATTTTAGTATATATGAAAAACCAAAAAAATGCAGTGCTCTTTTGGTGACTGTAGGCAAAAAGGAGATATATATTTTTTTACATAAAATTGATATTTTGTTTTGTTTTGTTATTAGATAAAATTGCATAAAACACAGTCTAAAGGTTTGACACAATGATTATGCCAACAATCTGTGTAGAAAAATACATGAGAACTCAAACCTTTTTTAAGACAACTGTATTTTATACAGCAACCAATGGTTTTGGCTGATTCTAAAAATGCTCAGTGCTAAAGGGGTTATTATACAACAACCCCCCATTAATATTCTAAAATGTGCACAGTGATTGGTCAGTGTGCACATTGTAAATCAGAGTTATACTAAAGGAAAAAGGTCTGGTCTCCTGGACTTTTTCCATTAGTATAACTCTTTTTTTTAAAACAACAGAGAACGCAAGATCTGCGTTGCTTTTTACACACTGTCTCGCTATGTTAAATGAGTTTAACATAGCGAGACAGCTTTAAAAAAGTAACGGAGATCTTCTTATCTCCGTTGCTTTTTGTAAAGGTGTCTCACTATGTTAAATGGGTTTAACATAGCGAGACAGCTTTAAAAAAGCAAAGGAGATTCTCAGTTGCTTTTTTTAAAGCTGCCTCGTTATGTTAAACTCCTTTAACATAGCGAGACAGTTTGTAAAAAGCAACAGAGATCTTGCTTTCTCCATTGCTTTTGTCCACAGGTCTGATGTACTGCATAAGCATACGCATGCACAGTACATTAGAACTGCTGTGGAATACCAGACAGCTGTGGAAGGGCAGCAAGGAGGCATTAAACAATGCCATTATTTAAGAAAAGTAATTATTTTTTTTCTTAAATAATATCATTGTATAATAGCAATAACCCACTTCTGGGTGTGGGCAATGCTGGATTTACCCATGGCTGTCTTTGTTTGGCCACTTGGGCTTCGCCCTCGTGACCAAACCACACCAACCGTGGGTAAATCCAGCATTACCCACACCCAGGTGTGGGTTATTGCTATAATAGCACCTTAGACTGTGAAGATGAGAAGAAGAAATAGTGTATTTATAAAAATAATCCCTTTATTGTCTACTTACTCTAAGAGCAAAAAAGTGTTGCTGCATTTACAAAGTAACCATCTATTTAGAATAAAAACATACAATACCTCCTATCTATTTATCTGAGGATAATAGATATATTTGAAGACACAGCTGCCTCTTTATAAAAGCTAAGGAATGATGTTTTCATATGAATTCAGGCAAGAACCTGCAAGATGTCTATCATACAGAGCACAGAACATCATTGTTCTTAGCAAGTGATAAAGACATATCAGCTTAAATGAATGTTTGCATCTTTTCTCTCAAACACCAACACATATATTGCAGCACCTTATCAAGCAGAAAAAAGTCACAAGAATGACATAATGTTCTGAGATAACACACTGCTTAACTTTTTATTCCATAACAACTCAGATAACATAAAAGTTAGTAGTAACATTTTAACTTGTTTCTGTATGAGAAAAGGAAACTTAGGTCAGAGCTGAAACTACACTTTGATATTCCATAATTCTTATTAGCTTAAATTGTCATAACAGGTCAGCTAGAGCCATATTTCAAACATGATGATCTTCTCTGCACTCTCCCTTTCTGCTTGTCAGATGTTGAGTAGCAATGAGTAACAGATCCATTATTGAATATCATGCTGTCTGCAGCAGGTTTTATTATTTAAAAGGAACAGCTGCTGAAAGCAATAACAAGCACTCTCTTGAAAATAACAGAGATCACTGTTGTTTGTTCAATATGAATTTTGGAAAATAAGGCATTTATTTCAAATAGCTCCATTTTATAAGAGCAAAAATTATGAATATCATTCACATTAGTTCAGTACTAGTTCGTTCAATACAAATTTTTCTTCCAGTATAATCTCTGCAATAATATCCCATTTAGAGATCAACTTCTTGAATGTATGTCATCATCCACAATTATTATCCATTAGCTGTGCCACCTCTGTGTACTAGTTATTTAAATCAATAAGGGTATTCACACTTGCAAATGCATATATCCAAACAATGTTTTTCCCCCCTAAGGGGAATTGTGCATTTCAAAACCATTTCTCTGCCATGTGATCTGCATCTTCAGTCAGTAACAAAGTTCCTAGAATTTTCGGGGGTTTGCAATTGTACAGCCTGTCTTTTGACAGCAGACAGTGAATCTCTTGTGTCTTATTCCCTCCCAATTTATGTTTTCTTAGTGGTGGTCACTGTATTGTCTCAGCCCTCCATTACACCTTGCCCCCTTTTTCCTTTACTGGTCTGGTTCAATGTCAAAAATTATCACCTCAAGTAATGAGACTGTGGCTGACTTGGCTCTAAAGAAATGCGACCAGGAGGGCCTCAGGTCATGCCACTCAGAAACATTGCATATGGTGGTTGAAAGGTGTTTAAAAGATGTAAATGTACATGTTATGTGATGCTCAAAGCTGAATATTTACAGTATTATTTGGAATCAATAGGTAAAGGGAACATCTTCATGGAATGATATGTTATTAATTAATTTCTTTGGCTGTAAAAGCAACAAGAGTTATGCTGTTTATTTTGGAACTAGGAATGGGCAATCGAAAACCCTTCTATAAAATAGTTTGGACTGCTTATACATGAGGGGAACATGGAGATTATGTAACAATGCTATTTTATTCACATTCTTTACTCCTGTCAGTACTGACCATTTTAAAGATGTTCATGTATTTGATATTGATTGCTTTTGAGATATTTTTTCTGTATTGATTGGATTATGAATTATGTTCTTAGTGTTGCATATGACTAAAAGTAAAGGTTGGCCACTGATCCAATAAAGAAAAATTGCTGAGTTGAAATATAACCCATGCAGTGAAGCAGATAACAGCAAATATTGGGAAAACCTGTTGACTAAGAGCAAGTAAAACCATGGCAACTTCACTGTCATAAAAAAAAAAATTAAAACTCTGTACCCAAAACATCATATTCTATGCATGTAAGCATCTATAACAAACAGTGGTTCTAAATAAGGCAATATAATTCCACCACAGATGTTAGTAAAATAAATGAATTCTAAAAATTATACATATTGCTAAAGCTTTGCAGGAACACTGGACAAGCTGCTCAAAAGAAACAGAATTTAAGAAGGGTGAGCAGGAAAAAAAATCATGTTTGTATGCATATACATGCACACACACGCACACACACACACACACACACACACACACACACACACACACACACACACACACACAGACACACACACACACACACACACACACACACACACACACACACACACACACACCTACACTCACTCAAAATTTCAAGAAGACCATAAAAGTGAAGCTTATTTTATAATTAGAAATTGCATGACATCCACCTAGTCATCTACAACGATATGGAAATGTCCATTATTTTAATTAATTATTTGTATTAGTCTTAATATTTTTTACTATTTTTAAGATAATTAAAAGTTTTAAATTAGCTTACATTTATTTAAAGTTCTGAATTTTATTTTGTGTAGTCTCAACAGGCTCTCCACTGCCACCTTCACTGTTTAACACTGTAATCAAGGTAAGAAGAGTTGTCTGTCTCTAGTTCATCGGGACATTTATCCTGTACTGATTCAGCCACTAAAGAAGAGCAACTGAGAGACAATGCAGCTGTTTCTTTTGACAACTCAATCCTTGTAATACTCAGAGTTTGTTTTTATCTTGCTTTGTCATAAACTTTGTTGGTTACTGAACTATTGACTAGATAATTTTGCTCAGCCAAAGGACTCACTGCCCAGACAAGGTGTCAAAGGTGGGGGCAGTCTTGCTGAACAACAATGGTCTAGTAAACAAGAAGAATTGGACTGTGTTATCAGGTGATGAGAGTTGCAATAGTGGCTGATTAGCATGAAAAGACAGTGAAGAGACTTGTGGACCAGTAGTGTGCAGGCTGGTTCTCGACAAGAAAATGAAATGAATGGAATAAAGGAAGTTAAGGTCAATATATTACAACTGAAAGATCATATGTGTTGAAGAATACCGAGGGCTTAAGGGGAATATGAATGTTTTGTTTTAAACATTGTCAGAGGACTCCTTATTGAAGACGAGGATATCAGAAGCTACCTGGCAATGCATATGGGCATATAACAAATAGTTTTAGCCAAGAACAATCCTACATACTGCACTTGAACTACCAATCAGTAACCAGCAGCCAATCTTCAGACAAGTTTCAATAGCCACAGAAGACATAAAGCTTCACAGTAAAACATGAGCTCTTGGTTGCAGCTTGAACTGCAAGTGACTGGAAAAAAAAGATTTTTAAGATTCTTTTTAACTCTTCGGACAAGTCTGTGTATTGATTTTCCAGAGTTTAACTAGAAAATTCCTCTGGGTTTTACATTCCTGTAGTAACATCTTGATCACTGATTTAACAGCTCACCATGTGTAATGACTCTCTGGACACAGTATCTAATAAAAAATACACCCCGGGATTCATTAAAATTCGTATAGGCTCCATGAAGAGTCTACACAGAATGTACTCATGTACACAGCCATGGTTTGTCCTCAGCAGCATGCCATACATATTAATTATGATGCACTGCTGAGGAAGATCACAGTAACATGGATATTGGATCCATATAAGCAACAGGGTAGAGGCTGTCCTGAACCTGTGGACTGTCCAGAATATTTCTGGACAGTTGGTAAGCACAGCACAATTCCTTTCAGCCATGTAACCTGGACTGAAAGGTGAACAACAGGTTTTACTTCATGAAATTGCAATTTTATTTTATTTTATTTTAATTTATTTATTTTTTTACATGGTATGTCACATTGCACAGCTATACCTAGCTTTGTTCACATATAAGTAGACATCTGCTACACCTCTAAAAATAGAAACCAGATGTATTCAATTTTAATTAATTATTTTATTTTTTATTTTCATGTGCTTGTTTCTGCTGTGCAGCTTGTTGCTTAGCTATGCTTAGCTGTGCTTATATATACAGCAGACATCTGCTAGACATCTAAAAATAGAAACTGGATGTATTCAATTGTTGTAGTTCTGTGGTGCTTAGCATTACACAAACTCATGCAGCAAAGCTGTGCTATGCTTACAGGAACCTTTGTAGTATATGTGAAGATATAAGAGTTACCTTCACTATCCCAGTGGCTAAATAGGTTGAATTATAACCTACAGTGTAGTAGGTCCTGGGTTTGTGTCACGAGTAGTCATACATTTTACATTTATAGCTGTGAAACGTAGGTGACTAAAACATCAGTTTAGTTTAAAATTTAAAAAAATGTTACATTTGGAAAAGCTGTGTGATGCTAAGCAACACTTGAACATGTTCAACGGTCTATTCCCATTTGAGTATTGCTAAGCTTCGCTTACACATGGCTTGTGTGAGTTTGCATGATTCTAAGCAGTGTGGCACTTTTTTGAAAGTTACAGCATGACACACAAGGGCTGGAATGCAGCCTATTCAAAGGTCAATAGGTGGGAATTTCATATCCTTCCTTGGAGTCTGAACTTGGCTGTAGATATGCCTGGTGCTATTGGTGAAGGAGTGTGCTTTCATGTGCAAAAGTGGGGAGTGTAGGAGTCCAGAGTTTTTGTTGGACTCCTGCTTAAGAATTATGAACCCCGGGTGCTGTAGGGTGACTACCAGGAGTGAGAGTGTATGTCTGATGTCTGGGATTGTTTGACCAGGGAACTTACCAGTGCTACTGCTATTCATTGCACTGGTGAGCAGTGTCACCACCACTATGATGACCTGAGGTGTAGGAAGAGGGGAACCTTGGGCACATGGGTCCAAGAGGCTAGGGCTGGGCAAAGCCCACAGATATGTAAGTATGTTTGCCAGTAATATAGAAGTATACAAGCTGAATCTGTGTAAAACTGCTGTGCATAATGTTTTGCTTCTCTTACCACAGCTGCAGAAGAAAGGGCTTGTAATGTTAAGTTCCATGCAGGGTGCTTGTCAAGGATGAGGCGATTGTGTGGTAAGTAGGAAAATATCAGAGTAATAACTTAATGCATAACATAATTATACAATAAATTAATTACAAAGTTTACAGTCTTAACAGTCAGGTATGACATACCTGGGACATCTTAACTCTTTATTAATGTGTCACTCCCTACCTGAGATGGTAAAGTAAGTTAAAGCAAGTAAACATGCAATACTGTGTAGTATATTTTCCAAACAGCAGTTAATGTTGGGGCCTACCCAGATTAAGAGTCATTGTTCTGGTCTGTTCATTCTCTGAAATATACTTTAGGTTGCACTCAATAAATGAAAAGGGTATATGGATTAGTTAACAGAAGTCAGACAGCTATCCATGGTCTACATGCCAGAGTTGAAGCAACATTAATTAATACATTTAAAAGGGTGATGGTACTTTGACAATTAATGTTTTCAAATAAAGTGTTCACTATTCCTGTATTCATTGCACATTTATTCTAATCTGACAGCAGAATAAAGAATGCAGTAACAAATGTCAGAAATAAAAGTAGTGCAATACCCAGAGTAAGGTTCAAGCCTGTGTTCTGCTCATTTTGTCTGAAATAATGCTGTATACTCAGTCAATGAACATGGCATATGGATAAGTAAACAGATGTCCTGGACAGCTATCCATGTGTCTAAATATTTGATTTTAACAAACATTATCAATAAAGTTTAAAAGGAGATGGTGTTTTGATAACTAATCTTTTAAAAAAGTGTTCACTATTCCTGTATTCACACCATGTGTGTTCTAATCTGACATCAGTCAACTATTAAATGTAAATGAATAAACAATGCAGCAACAAATGTCTGACATAAATGTAGTGCAATACCCAGAGTAAGGTTCAAGCCTGTGTTTTGCTCATTTTGTCTGAAATAATGCTGTATATTCCACTCACTAAATGTACATGGTATGTGGGTAAGTTAACTGGAGTCCTATACAGCTGTCCATGTGTCTAAATGCCAGATTTTAAGAAACATTATCAATAAAGTTTAAAAGGAAATCATGCTTTGATAAGTAATCTTTTCAAAAAAATGTTCATTATTCCTGTATTCACTGCACATGTATTCTAATCTGACACCATTCAACTGTTACATATTAACTAATAAATAATGCAGCCACAAATTTCAGAAATAAATGTAGTACAATACCCAGATTAAGTATCAAGCTTCAGTTCTGACAATTTTCCCTGAAATATGCTGTAGATAACACTCAGTAAATGAACAGGGTATATGGTTCAATTAACAGATGTCCTACACAGACATAGATATGTAACTACCAGATTTCAAGTGACATTAAGCAATACACCCTTGACAAACAGGAACTTGTTGTAATCTCTGTATGTTTTTTACAAGAAACAGAATGTACATATGAAAATATTGCTGATTGAAATTGTCTTTACTGTTTTCTTCTTTCCCTAGATACTACTAGTATAACAATGTTTTTACACTATGTATAACATCGTTATTTGTTGTTTTTAATTAAGTGGAGCTTTTCTCTCCAGGCCTCCGCTGTATATGGATCTCGCCCAGTTGGACCATCCCGGTTAACACATGTAAAATAAATAAATGAAATAAAATAAATACAGTGTAAAAGGAGATGGTGATTCAACAACTAATGTTTTCAAATAAAATGCACATTATTCCTGTAGTCACTGCTTGTGGGCTTTAATCCCATGGCAGCCAAATGAGAAATGACCAGTTGTCTAGTGTAATTAGTGTGCACAAACATACCTCTCAAATGTCATGTTTTTGCAGAAAGTAATGACTACTGCCCCATATGTCTGGTCCTTAATTAGCAGATATATGACATTACTTAGAATGCAATTTAATGGTAAATCTGTTATCAGAACACATTGCTACTAATGTATGAGAACACTATGTAAAAATGTCCCCTGTAGTTTGTGCCTTTGTACCAGATGTCCCATGATGTACATGCAACATAATCTATACAATATTTGCAGTCACTGTACTCACAACTGAAATCTTACATATGTAGACATATGTTGTAGTAGTCTGCGCAGTAATATTACCTGTTAAGTTACTATTTTTTCTCTCAACCCACCCCTTCTCTTCTTTAAATTATATCTATATCTATCTATCTATCTATCTATCTATATATATATATATATATATATATATATATATATATATATAAAATGATTTAATATTAATATATTATTTGTAACTATCTCTTATGTTGCTCTTATGCATAATTTCATATTGCTTTGCTGTTAAAATACTTTCATTTACATTATTTATTTTTGTGTTCCTCATTATATTCCTGTTTCTTTTTATTAATCATTATTATCTTCTATTATATTATGCAAACATGGATATGGTTATGTTTATTTTTACCTTATGTTTATATTTATTTATTTATTTGTCTATTCATTTATTTTACATTTGTTGACTGGGATAGTCTGACTGGATACATGTCCATTTTCAGCGGAGGCCCGGGGAGAAAAGCTCCAAGATAAAAAGATACAATAAAAAAAATCATTATAAAATAAAATCTCCAGGTAAACAGACAGAATAGAAACAATATAGAGATATTTACAAAGTATTTACAAAGTATACATAGACAATCATGAAAAGACAAGTTCACAAGTTAAAAGTTATCCCTGTTTACAGCGAAGGGAAACATAGACAGTAACTTGATTACTAGTTATTCAACATTCTTAATTAGAGTTTGCCAGGCTTATTACAGTGGCAAAGCCAGTTTTGTGCCAGGTGTTGTTTAAGTTTGGTTTTAAACTGGTCATTGGAGAAGAACATAGCAGATGTCAGCTGGAAGTAAGTTCCAGACTCTACTTGCAGAGTTTGCGAATAAGGCATCAACAGCTGCCTTGTTAATTTTGATGGTTTGAATTACTAGTTTATTTGAGGATCAAAGCAGTCTCGGATTGTTATGGGGGGGTGACTATGTTTCTAAGAGCTAGTGTATGATTTGGGTTATAGAGATTTTTATTGGCCATAATCAGAAGGTTGTATTCAGTTAGATTGGGTAGTTCAAGCCCCCAAGCTGTTTAAGGTTGATACAGTGGTGTGTTCTAAAAGGCAGGCCAGTGGCAAATCTGGAAATGCGATTATAAAAGGTTGACAGTCTGTTAAGTACAGTTTTGTTTAGATTGGAGAGAAGGGGGGAATTGTATAGCAGTGTAGAAAGTAGGTAAGAGTGAGCTATAGCAATTTTAGCTGGAGGGGTTAGGAAGGCTTTTATTATATACAGTGACCCAAGTTTTTTATTGATGGCTTTGATAGTTTGATTTACTTGTAGGTGAAATTTTAGGTTGTTGTCAGTGATGACATCTAGCAATTTTGTAGAGGGGTCATGGGAGATTATTCTGCCATCTTTTGCATTTATGGTGAAGGTAAAAGCAGTAGACCTATGTGTTGGTGAGAATAGTAACATTTAAGTTTTTTGGGGTTTAATAACAATCGACAATCAGAGAGCCAGTTTTCCATAGTATTAAATGTGGACTGGGTAGCAGACCTCAAGTCTGAGGGAGATGTAGCTGAGCTAACTAGGGTGGAGTCATCAGCGTATTGAATACAGGTGACATTTGGGATGACAGTATGTAGATCATTAATAAAGATGGAAAACAGTAGGGTCCCTAGTATGGAGTCTTGTGGTACTCCAAGGGTATTTGTTAATAGGTTGGAGAGCTTTTTCTGCCAGAGAACTGTTTGCTGCCGCCAACTGAGGTAGGATGTAAACCATTGAAGGGCCTTATAGTCTAGAGCAAAAGTTTGCAAGGTGTCAATCAAAAGTTGGTGATCGACCATGTCAAATGCCTTGAAAAGATCCAAGAAGAGGGCTGAGGATATGTAATTATTCTTACGGTTATTATTTATGATATTGGTGAAGGCCAGTAGGGCTGAGGTCATACTGTGGTGAGGTTGGAAGCCATGTTGAGAATCAGCCATGAGGTGATTTTGGATTAGATGGTGCATGAATTGTTTATGTATACATGTTACCATTATCTTTGCAAGTGGAGAAAGTATAGCAATTGGCCTATAATTGAAGAATTCATTGGATGACCCTCCTTTATGTAGTGGGATTATGTAGGGTGTTTTCCAAATGGTGGAGCTTTTAGCCTCTGCTATGGTACAATTAATTAGTATTGATATTGGATAGGCAATGGCATCAGCTGATATTTGTAGGTACTCGGTGGGGAGTTGGTCGGTGGACGTTTTATCTTTTTGATTAAGGAATGGATTAGAGCTGTGGACACTGGTGTAAAGCTAAACAAGAGTTGGTTTTTGGAGGTGATACTATCAGGGCCAGAGTATCTAGAAGGTAATTGATTAGCCAGGGCTTGAATTGTCTCGGTAAAGAAGCAGTTAAAACTATCTGAGACCTCTTCAGGGGTTTTATCAATGGTAGCGGCAGGGGTAGGTGTAGATTTTTTACCAGGATGAATTAACCTATTCAGGCCTGCCCAGAACCTTTGAGGATTATTCTGGTTAGCAGCTTGTAAATTACTATAGTGTTGTTTTTTTGTCTTGCATAATTGATGTTTTAGTTTTATTCCTAGCTTGCCTGTATTCAACATGGTCATGGAGGTCTTTATTGGAGCTCCATCAAGCCCACATTTTGTTTCTACTAATAATTTTTGTCTAGACTCTTTGGAAAGCCATGGTGCAGTTTCTACTTTAGTAGGCTTTGAGTGGACAGGTGCATGCAAATCTAGGATTTCAAGGAATTTGTTGTTAAAATATACAACTGCCTCTTCTAAGGGGAGGTGTTTTAGCATAGCCCAGTTACAGGAGATAAGTTCCTGTTGGAATTTGGCAGGATCAAAATCTCTTTTGTTTCTGACTTTCTTGAGTAAGGGTTATTGTTGGTTGATGGCTTTTTGTTTAATTATATAAGTGAGAAGGTGGTCACTTAGGTCATCGGGGAGGGTACCAGCAGTGTACAATTGGGGATTACTATTTACTAGTACCCAGTGAAGTATGCTTTCTTTTTGGTTGGGTTTACCTTGTCTGGTAGGGGTGGTTATGGTTTGTGTGAAAGCATGCAGGTTAATATGGGTAGAAGGAGACTCTGAGGAACAGGTTCCCCAGTCTATGTTACAGTCTCCAAGTAGTAGGGTTTCTTGGGGATAATGACATGATAGCCAGTGAAGGGTATCATCAAGTGTGGCTACATTATTACCTGGGGGGATATACATACAGATGATGTTGATGCATTTGCTTTTGTTATGTTGCAGTCTGGTGGCAAGGATTTCAGAGTTATTAATCTGGTGGTTCATTAACAACTATAGTCAGATTCAGCTCAGATTTTTAGAGTATAGCTACTCCACCCACCCTTCCTGGATGCACGATCCAGCCTGTGTATATTATACACTGGTGGTAACACTTCATTATCTGTAGTGTTAGGTTTTAACTAGGTCTCAGATAGACAGAGAATCTCAGGGAAGTATACAGCCAGAAGAGCATGCAGTTCATGTATCTTGTTATTAATACTTCTAATATTCAGATGACAGGCCAGGAAAGAGTTATTTGGTCTGCTGATTATAGTTTTATGACTTAGGTCACTGGTGGAGGGGGTGTATTTATCAGAGATGGATGGCCATGGGTTGGGGTGAATGTCTCCACTGATTATGAGGCTTGGTCTTTACCTTATGATAAGCCTCAGGAGTTTGTTTAAAATTGCGTAGTATTGTCTATATTGAGAAGTAATGAGCAAGGGGTTGGTATACTGAAAGAGGGACCACGTTGGGCTATACCCTTTATTAACATGGCTGAAGGTGGGAAGCTTTACAGCTGGAGTGATAGTATGGCCTTTTGAGTACTGAAAGTCAGTAAACATATGGTTTTCATAGAAGGTGAGTACATAAGTGGTGAACAGAATGGGTAGTAAAGAGTAGAATAACAAAATGAGAGAGAAGTATTTTATTTTGAACTTTAGTTTATATGACACAACAGTAGTAGATCTGATGGTCAAATTAGAGATAATGGTGTGGGTTGAGAGAAATATGTTAGGTGAGGCTAATAGGATGGTGGAGACAGGGTGGAGAGTATGAAGGTAGAAGTTAATAGGATACTTTGGGTATTTAATTTACTACAGAGTGACACGGTAGGCCAATTCCAGGTGATCCACCAACCTTGGCTCCCCTGTCCTTGGCACCTGGTCCCAGCACATCTGGTCTGCAGCCTGGTGCTGTCCCCCTGTTGCCCTGCACTATGTGGGCCATCAGGTATTTCTGCCCACAGGCTGGGGGTGTTCTCCCCTCTGGGAGTGGAAGTGGAATGTAGCCAGGCATGGTGAATGTGCTGCTGCACTGACCTCTCAGTACATGCCTACTCCAGATGGAGACCATGCTGTCCATCCTGCTGGGGTAACCTTGCCCCAACCAGCGGTGTCAACCACTGCCTCTACAGGACCAGTGAAGGTACAGTGCTGACAGTCCCATGGGTGAGGACTTGAGTCACACTGCTACCATGTATGATGTCCAGGAGACTGTGATTCCACAACACCCGTCCCTACCAAGGTGGTTACCCTGTTCTTGTGTCACACACCAACCATATTTCTTGTCTTGACTGTCTTGTGTGTCTGCAAAAGTTTCCATACCTTCCTCATATGTACCCAAGTGCCTTCCCCAACATTCCACTCATTCCTTAAAAAAATGAGCACCTGTCCCAAAAAAAAATATTGTCCCATACATAGCTCTCCATTTCATACATGTGTCCACTGCACACACTTAATTTATTCCAACTGGCTTGACAACACACTTATGTTGCCCCCCCTCTCTGGAGGTGACAGTCCAAATTCAGCAAAAAAAAAAAATGTTAAAGTACACAGTTGCTGCTGTACAAGAAATGGGTAGCTATGGTTCTTCCCTACACCATTCCTACACATACCTTTCTGCCTTTCATTGTGTTTTTCCACTGCTTGCACCCCATTTCACCACTGTTCTAGCTCCCCATTTTTAATTTCTTTAAAGATTTTTTGTGTGATGTTACACAATGTACAGCATAGCTAAGCTAAGCTAAATGGAGCTATATTGATATATGTGTGTGAAACAATATTAGTCGCATTCAGAAAAGTACACTTGTGCCCTATTTTGGGCTCAGGACCATTGCATCTGCCCACCAAGTCACACATCTGTTAATTAACATGGGTGTTTTAAGCAAACCATAACTGCCATTTTCCCATCATTAAGTGCATTTAAGCAATACTGCACATCATAATGGATATAAATGAGGTAACAGCATGTAAGTCTGCAATTATATATATTGGCAAATACACCTGCTTTAACTGTGATTCAGTAGCTCAGTATGTTAAATGCACTGAAACCATTATTTTTTTCATACACATAATCCTGGGATCAAATTAAGTGGTGTCTACCATTTAAAATACATATATGTGTACATTACCATTGTGAATTCTGACATGAATGACTATCTCATCACCTATTTATCCACACAAAACATTTCAGATGGAATGTCTGCTTTTCATTGATGGAAGTCAAAGGAGTGCAGATAGGAACACAGTTAACATATTTCTATTACAACACTAGAAAGTGCATAGAGTGTCAAGTCATGCATTATCATGTATTCACAGAGGATTTTAAGTTATGTAATTCAAAGGAGGCCCAGTAACATCAGACTGTAACACACAATCATTTGCTACCGACATTACAAAATAAGCACAGCTTCACAAGTAACATACACATATGGTGGTCGTGATAGCAACAAGTGTAGCCAGCGGACATGCTCCAGAAGACTGCCATAACATAACACATGGCTTGTCAGGTGTTCAAATGGTTGACATAATGGTAAATGTACTCCCTACCTTGTTCAAGGGCACAACAAATATGTTGCCTTTTACTGTTAAATGATATCTTTAGCTAACATACTTACCTTAAACACATCATTCAAGTTCCTGTGGGATGGGTTCCCTCAATCAGGCTCTGGGTGTACATCAAGGCTGCACTGGCCACACTGTTAATCATAGGTCTTGTTGTCCTCCACATTCTGCAGCCTCCTTCACTATGCATATTGCCTGCAGCAGCAGCAGCAGCTGCAACCTGAAGCATGCACATATGTATGTAATAATTATCTAGTACAAGCATCCTCTCTATGCTGATGTAATATCTCTACCCCAGTATTTCCACCAAATCGAATGAGAACATGGATGGATTCTACTTTGAGGACTTATATCTCCTTCAATAGTTGCATGGGATTGCCTGATTACACTGCAAATCACCTGTGTATGCTTCAGTTAGCATTCTTGAACCATAGATTGGTTCAGAGGCAATCACCTGCAAATGAGAACCATCTTAAAAAGGCAAACTCCTAACTAGGTAAACCATTGTGTATGAGAGTTACTTTCTATGCTGAACTCATTGTCACTGCACATATATATCTGTATCTTTCAAAAGAGGAGTATTGTATTCCATTAGGTATGTAAACGTTTTGTTTTCAACATGATGCGCATGTTTTAATATAATTAGAGGGAATGGAGATTACGTCAGTAAGCCTTTCTTAGAACTGCACAGGTGATGTCATTGATCCGCAGCTGTGCAACAGTAACAGAGAATGTAGACTACAGCTGTCTGTTAACTAGGGACACAGGTCTCCTGTATACTGCCTTTGTTAGCAGTTGTGATACTACACAGCTATTTTTGGGCATTTTACTATATATATATATATATATATATATATATATATATCTATCTATCTATATATATATATATATATATATATATATATATATATATATATATATATATTTATACATATACATGTATGTTATGGGGGGGGGGGGCTTTCCTGCTATGGGACAGATTGCAATAGAATTGTATGTTGGGTTTCTGATTACATGTGAGTATCTATCATGGCACAATCAGGTGTAAGTCACTATCCTAGTTACTTCCACACCCTTTGTATGATTGTTACACTGTTGCATATAAGATATGTAGTCAAGTGGGGAATACTGATAGCCTTCCTTAATTACTGTATCTGTGCATACTGTACACCCACTTTTGTTCTCATTATTTTGTATTTCAGGTGATAACATGCACACCAGATGTTGCCAACCTTTCAATGAGGTGGAAAATTACCTCATAATTGAAGCATTAAGACAACACTATCAAGTCCTGCTGTCCAGAGTGAGGGCAAATAGGCAAGAGCGACAAGCTTTGTGGGATGCACTGGTCCATAACATAAATGCTGTGGTCATCAGAATTGCATATAGGAGCAGCTCTAACACCGTGCCACAGACATGATCCACTCAGCATGCAGACGGGCAGTGGACATGGCCAGGGATTGTCAAGTCACTCACTGGTGGTGAGCCTGCATCAGAATAACCTCTGTCAGCCACTGAGGAATTCTTGATGAACCTTGCAACACAGGACAGCTCCCAGGCTTCCATCACACCATATGTCTTGGATGTGGGTGCCACCATTTTCACCCAAGAGTAGTGTCCAGGTATGTTTAGTTGAAGCAGCATCAGAATACTGTATCATTTTGCCTGTCAGGGTGCACATAGTTTTATGTGGGTGTCAGGAGTTTTATGGGATGGGGGAACTAGATTACCTGCAGTATTACACTCATGCAGAGAGTTTGACCCACAAATGTAAATGGAGGATATTTGGACATAGTACCAGCATTATACTGTAACATGTGGTGGTGTTTGCATTCCCTCTCATGCAAATATTTTTCAGGACTGTCAGGAATAGGAAGGGGCCGTGCCCCCCCACTGGTAAGCACAAAACATTTTTGTCACAGATCTATATTTACTTCAAGGTACTAGCTAACATGTCCTCCCAGGCCTGCTGGCTGGCTTGATGTACTGTTTGCATGATTGATAAATGTAGAGATATGTTCTGACTGTACACACTTTAGGGTCATACCTAGGCATTGTAGGTGTGACCACAGTGATTGATTTCACAGTACTGACAGGACTTTTCAGATGGCCATACCTGTGAACTGTACAGAGTCGTACAGAATGTGAAGAGTGTACATAATTTATGTATTGCTCATGATGGTCCAGTTTAAAGGGCTGTTATTTTGAAATACTTACACACTTGGGTTAGAAATTAAAGACTTCATGTCCTACTATCTCAGATTGTGAGTTGTACAAGTCTGTAATAGTGACAGCAGTTTATACAACTTAACATATATTGAACATAGTACTGCAGAGCATAGTAGTGCAGATATTATTGTGATGCTTCCCTCTTTATATCACAAGTGACCTGGGAGGCTGGTCTTTGTCCCCTTCACAACCTGAACGCATTGTCTCTTCAGACTCTGATGACGATGGTGGCCAAATTGAGGCACAGCTGGGGGTTGCAGAGGCTGCATCTGTCATAGAGGTTTACATCCCTCTTCCGTCCTCATTATCACCATTCACAGTGAGTATGTCTATGCATTCCCAGTCCCCTGAGGCCACAGATATTGGGCAGTCAGAGAGTAGGGACATTGAACTGGGAAGTGTGGCTACTATGACTGCAGTGACTTTTGATACTGGCCATAGCCAAATAGATGATGAGGTTCCTCACAGGCAGATTGATGGGGGTGCTCATAGAAGGCCTGCTGTCCCTCCACTGCTTGTTGCAGGTAGCTCATGTGTCACTTGGCATATGTTCAGGGCCTTCATGGAGGCACAGTCAGTTCCAAAATGAACTACAGATGAATGCTCAGGGCTATGGATGCAGCACAGTCTGACATCTGAGACTGCCTCCACTGCATTGCTGATACCCTGGATCGGTTGACTGATGCAGTGGAAAAACATTGGTCTGAGATAGATTGCACACTATCTGCCTTGTCATATATATTGTGATGGAACGTCTGGTTGGACTTGAGCATTAGACTCATGGATGTAGTCAGCAACTACATCTCTTAGAGCCCACATGGTCGTGCAGAATCAAGCTCCCTTAGTGGCAGTGCATCCAGTGCTCCAGGAGGGACTGTGCTGTCCACACCAAGATATGGCAGGCCACAAGGTCATGGTCCTGGGATATCCAGTGAAGGACATGGTCCCAGCAGACAACAGTCACCCTGAGGTAGTATCACAATATCTGACCTTTGGCATAGAGGTGCAAGTGCAACTCCCGGCAGAGCCAGTTCTCATCTTTAGGGGAGAGATGAACTGTCAGCTCTACCATGCATGGCTCATAGCTGTCTAAAATACATTCACATTAGGCTAGCACTGAGTTTGGCTATGTTCTTGCAGACACTCACACACCACTGACACACTTGGGTCACCTATAGACACACATGCCACATTTACATGGCCCATCTTGCCTGCTCCCCTTTCTGACTCACACACATGCTTGCCAACATATTGAGTTAGCCTAGGCCATTGTTGCCTTTGACATGCTACTTGTACTAGTCAGTCACATATGTTGAAAGCTGCCATTTGTAATGTGTAAACCACATTATGCTGTGTATGTTACATTGGATGCTGTTACAATGGCTATTTAGTCACAGTGAAAGGTGTTTCATGGCACTGTTTACATTTAATTTTCAGGATTGTGTAGAACACACCTATGGGTTCACAGCTACATTAAACCCATCAATGTCAAAGAACAGGGTGGAATGACTGCACAGAAGAAAAATGTCATCAGAAAGGTAAAACAGTATAGCTGCATGGCTCCATAGGTTCATATGTGTATAATAGGATAACAAAAGCAAGGGCATCTATCATCTGAGTCATGCATCCCTAAACTCTGACAAGTTCTGATATACTTGATAAGTGTAAGCAAGGTTTGAGGAGTTGACACATGGACAAGCTGGGGCATGCAAGTGAACCATCTACAGTTTCCCTGTGTCCATTACAGACATTTGTCCTAAAGTAGCTATCACTGTCATTTTCCCCATCCTGTTGTGTAACTTGCACATCATTTGGGTTAGGGTAGAATTGTATTTCACATGCATGGGGAGCCTGTTACATATTGAGTGTAGTGTCTGGGCTACATACCTGTCTGTACAGCATGTCCTGTTTATACCACAGTCAGGTTGTAGGTGTGTTGGACAGGTAATTCTAGTGCTAGCCCTTTCTTGGATATGCAGCAGGTAAACAGTGTTGTCTGACACCTCCCTGCATGGCAGGCACACACCTCCCCTCCAAAGCATGTCAGAGACAGAAAACGCAGTTATGGGCTTGACGTCGTCTGCATAGGACATGTTATGTACACTGCGTATTGGTTTATGTGAAACCTCTGTGGATGTCACACATATCAGATATGCCTGGTTCGTTACATACCAAAGGTGGCATTGCACTCAATGATAGGTGTGATGAATGCCAAATACGGTAGAACAATGAATGTCTTGGATTTACATGCCATACCTTTCTTTATAGCTTCCGTAACATAGAATGCATCCCCAAATATTCCCAACCCATGACAGTCAGAGGCTAGATCACTATCTATGTGTCCTTAGGTCCCTGACTATGGAATTGACTGTTGGAGGTATGCATTCAATATGTTAGTTACCAGGAATGGATGACATCCCAAGGGATAGTAGTAAGCATTCCTTGGCATTTACTGTTAGTCCATGTCTCTGACAACAACTGGATGCCTGTGTCAGTCCATCCTGAATAACTGTGGAGTCAGTGTGGGATTCAATGACAGCTCCTAATTTGCAATCTTCTGCAATGTTAGTCAGTCAGAGGCCAATGACAGTGACTGTGACTGCAGAGAAGTAAATGCCTAGAAGGATCACCTCCTACCCCACCCAAACCCACTTCACACATACCTACTGTGACACCCCACCAAAGGCCCAGTAATCAAGAAGCCTCAATCATCACTACTGGCAACAGTGGGGGATGTAGACACTGGGATGATGACAAGTACACACAGTAAAGTGCAATTTCCCGTAAGAGCACACAGAGACCACAGCCAGTCTGGGGCTGGTTTATCCCTCTTTCTCCAGATCCCCAATAAGACTCTTGACTGGCACAGTTATAGAACTGAGATCTCAGCTGAGTATCCAAGCCAAGACCTCCAGCACCCTCTTTGTCCAACCAGTGCTTCATGTCCCTGCCCAAGTAGCTGACAGACACACACACACACACACACACACACACACACACACACACACACACACACACACACACACACACACACACACATGCACATACACACACTTTGAGGTTTGATTTACACACACACACACACACACACACACACACACACACACACACACACACACACACACACACACACACACGCCTGGGAAAGGCTGGCATGGGCTGACTAGCTATGCCCCCTTCTGCTCAGACTATAAGGTAGTTTTCGCTGCCACCAGCCACTACTTATCAACTACTTTAAGGCCTTTGCAAAGGGTGCCCAATCTTACTGTGTAATGCCACTGTTAATACAAATGGTAGTTTGACCAAGAACAAGGTTATTAAGAGTGGCCAGCACAGTATCACCAAATAGATATGCAAGTACTCTAAGAGCTTAAATATGTCCCACAAATATCAGCCGCAATGATAGGTGTAAATATATTTAATAATAAATAATAAAAGAACAAGAAAATATTCAGTAAATAATCACAGTAACTTCAGAGTTCAAATTCACAGGAAGTATTTAAAACAGCATTGCAGGACAGTCTCAAATAAACAAAGAGAACATCTAAGCTATACTTCACTATATTCCTAACTGTATCTAAGAGAAATTACTGTACCTTAGTTAACTTACTTACTTAGTGAACAACAAACAGGCAGCTGTGGTGAGTGGATGTTCTTGTTAGGTGAAAGACAAAATACAAAATGCCTTCTCTCTCTCTCTCTGTATATATATATATATATATATATATATATATATATATATATATATATATATATATATATATCTGTCTCAGAGAGTTCTTAAATTAATATTTCAAATATTACTGCTAGGGTTCTTGCAGGATGACATCACTTCTTGTCATCTAGACTATCAGTTTCCAGGCTCACAACCACTGATTTTAGCATCTACCTGAGAAACCACATAGACCTTAGATCTTTTGGCAAATGGTGGAAGTTGTAAAATAATTTATATTCCTCCACATTTAAAGACAATACAGAAAACTTCTAGTTCTAGACATTATGTCTCCTGTTGCACTGAAACTGAAAGATAATATTTATTTTATTATGTGGTTATAACATAATTTAATTTCAACTATTTTTTCTGAAGATTTGCAAGTTAACCTTTTATGTGTCAGCTCCCACTGTTAAAACATATACATTTACACAGTTACAATAATTTATATACATTTTTGTTCTTTTCCAGTAGGGTACACTGTGGATATATCTTTAGCCTGAGTACTCTACAACATGTCTCTTCAACGCACATGACATGCAGTTCTAATACATTTGTAACACAATTATATGAATCATGTTTATATTCAAAATTTGCACATGTCTATTTACAAAATTCCAAACAGCTGTGCTGACAGCATATCCCTCTGTCACACTTCTATATAATTCATATTAATATTCAAATGAAATATAATTATTTACAAAATTCCAGATAGCTGGGCTGGCAGTATCTCTTTTTGTTACACCAACATGTGTGGAGGTCTTTACCAGGCACATAAATAAACAACAGACATCTCAGAAACCCAAACACAAGCTTGCTACACATAATGATACCTCTGCAGAACACAGTACACATAATAGCTCATACACCACTGTGAAACCAATCAAACAGCTAAGGCAAAATACAAAATTAAACTTATTACTCATAGGTTATTACATCATGAGATACACTGATGTGCTTCTCACAAAGCTACATAAGGGAGATGTCTCAGTGAGCTTTCTGTGCGGTTCCAGGATATGCCATATCAGACATGCACTCAAATCTGTCAACATCAGGTACTTTTATGACTATGTCATAGTTCCTGCTTGTATGTATGACTGGAGACATACAACTCCGGACTGTATGCAGAGACATGAGTGGGCTGACAGACTATGTGTCTCAGACAGGTATTACCTTGGCCTTGAGCTGCATTTTACCATCACTTAGGATGATGGCTCAATACAAATGGAAAATGATTGACTTCAATAATTTCTGTAGTGTGTGGTGTCATCGTAAGTAGATCCGCTATCTGTTAGCCTGGGATTACATGCTCAACAGACCTCATTGCTTTGCCAGAGATGGTCTTCATTTGTCACCTTTGGGATTTTGAATACTGGCCAAGCCTGTTGCTACATCCATAATGCGCCTTTTAGGCAGTGTCTCAAGGAAAAACTTTCCAATGAGAAAATGCCATCTACAAACAATATCACAATTATGCTGCTAAATGCTAGGAATGTCACTACTAAACTTCACTCACTGGAAGCTGTCTCCACCTTGGAAGATGCAGACATTTGTGCAGTCACAGACACCTGAGTCAAGGCTGTGCAGTGCACCACAGCCATACCATGCCATGCCTCCATCCACAAATTCAGCACTCAAACTTAAAGTGTGCAAAGTAATGTAGGTAGTGTATCCATATTCATTAAGCATAGATACACATCCAGAATGGCTAGACAGTATGATTCACTGGAGAAGCTGCAGGTGTCATTGACTGCTTGTAGGGCACCTGATCAAAGCCATTGCCAGCTACAGGAGCACACTGTGCATAAATGGATCTACTTGAGTCTATCAAGATAAATCAAAACAAGATGGTTTGGGTTGACTTTAACTATGCAACTGGATAGATTACTCATGCTGAAACTCACTTGCCCAGAAGTTAGTCAACTTCCTTAATGCCCTGGGCCAGTGGGTTGATATCCACATGTACTGCATCAGGTGGTTACCAGTATGGGTGACCACTGTAGATCCTCTACTGTGAGGTCCTTCCTGGTGAGATCTGACCGCAAATTGGTCTCATTCACAGAAAGTATGAAACCTGACACCCCCCCTTGCAGCATATAAAGTAATAAAGTTAAACAAAGCAGATTAGAACCTCTTCTGCGATGGTATAAATAGACTGATTGTACCCCCCCCCCTCAGGTGGAATCGGCAACTATGCCAAGCTCTGCACCAATGCTTTATACAAGTACCTGTACAACTGCATTGACTTGCCTGTACCTGACAGGGGCAAAACAAGATCTTCATAGCACAGTATATTTGTCTGCTGGACAACTACCATGTGCATACAAAAACCTGAACTTAGTAAAGTCATTTGGCACTATCCCACACTCAAGCATCATTGACAAACCCACCCAGGTAGCCATCAGCAGTAATATCATGAGAGGGGCCTAACTGGGTCACTGATAGCATGTATATAGTCAGAATAGGGGTGTGCTCTCATATAGTCAGAATAGGGGTGTCCACCTCCAATAGCAAAGCTGAAACCAGTGATGCTCCACAGGGTTCAGGCATGGGTCATCTAAGGTTTGGTATCCATTTATCCAATGTACAAACACAAAGTGAATGTCTGTGGCTAACGTGGTTTGCTGATGCCTGCAAACTGGGAGCAGTCATAGACTCTCCAAATTATTTCAATATCCTACAAGAGGGTCATACATGACCAGCTGATTGCTGACATAATCATGTCATTAAACTCCATGCAAATATATGTAGTATCATTCATTTTGGTACCAGCAATGACCCTGCTAAGTACCACATCAATAGCAACACCTTAACTACATACTCCGGGGTGAGATACCTAGGCACACAGACCCGGGCACACAGTTTAACACTAACCTAACCTTAGATCACCATGACACCACGCTGGTAAGAAGGGAATTATAGCTTGCTCATGTCATAACTGAAGGCACTGTCACCCAAATATGAAGTACTTATAACCTCTGTGTACTATTCCCTCATCAGACCAATATGTGAGTGCAATAGGCATTTTGTTATGTACCAGTGGCAATTGCAGAGACCACAAAGGTTCCTTACAAGGGAAATGCAGGTCTTCAGCATCTGTCCTATCAGGATCATCTGAAATCACTGTAACTTTAGTCTGTGTCATACAGACTACTCAGAGGTGATTTCTGTCTTGCATACGAGGCAATCTGTGACCCTGCTTTTTTGGAAATGTTGCATATCTGTCAGTCAAATTGGTACATGGATTACTTACTGTAAGAACCTTAACCTGGTATGTGTAATCAATAAAACATGCTGGAGGGAGAGATATGCCTACCAAGGTTTAACAAACCTTTGCAATAGACTCCCACTTACAGTCAAACAGCACACCTCATTGACCCTCTTTAGATGCAATCTGTACGATTGGATGGGTGACCATAAGTTCACCATGGGAGTTCTACCTGTGTCCTCCTTGGACTGGACAGGTGCAAAAGGTGCTAACCATGTAAACAAGGGAAAAACTTGGCAAGGATTGTAAGTACCCAAGGGCAATTAGACTAGTAAAATCTAATAATCCTATGATCCCATAGGCTGATGTAAAATGTTCTGACATCCACACACACCAAATTGGCTACAGTGAATGTGGTATCACTACTAATTAATGTGTAAAGAACATTGCACTGCACACACACACACACACACACACACACACACACACACACACACACACACACACACACACACACACACACACACACACACACACACACACACACACACACACACACACACACACACACACACACACACACACACACACACACACACACACACACACACACACACACACACACACACACACACACACACACACACACACACACACACACACACATGGCACAGTTCTCATACATGTCCCTAACTTGTCTTTCCTCCCCTATCTAGTTTTTCCCCACCCCTAGTCTCAGTACTAGGCGAAGTGTCTTTATGTCACCATTGTAGTTTACCTTAAGGCTAGTCCACCCCTCCCAAAAAAAAAAAAACTGCACTGCTATCAGTGCTGTTATGGTGGCAGTTAGATTTAAGTAATCCATTGAGTCTAGTCAATACCCACCCTCAATATCTAAACTGCAGTTTTTGCCATTATGGTGCTTAGGTTTGAAGTAATCACTGCTGTTTCTTGGTTCCACCCAGCCCAGATCCCCATACTGCTTCTGTGTTTGGTAATAGAACATGGCCTTTTGGCCATGTTCACTACCACAATGTGGTGAGGCCAGCTGTCCAGATCTACATGGCTGAGTGATTTCTTTAATTATTTACCATTTAGCTGCTTTCCTGTAGGCAGCTCTTGGAAAAGAACATCTGGCTCATTAACATATGCCTCTCCCCTGGACTGCATCATCAATATTTTGCATAACCACAAAATTGGCCCTGTACAGTGCTGCAAGTCTTTATGCAGGAGCAACATGCAACACCATTTTAGGGCCTTTTTCTGAATCACAAAAGATTACCATGATATGTACCCAAAGATGTAAATGTCACTGTATATTTTGAGTTCCCCTAACAATCTGTCTCTAACAAATGAATGAGCAAACTCACCAGAGTCATGGCATTTGTCACCATGTCTTTAATTTGGTAATATAAGTATGTATGCACACTCTGGGAATTTGTTTCATCATGAAAATTGCTTCATCGTGAAAAGTAACTTGTGGAAATATGGCAGATGCTCCCTCAGCTCACCTTAACTTTGAAATAGATAAACTTTCCATCAGCTCACAGTAAATTTCAAAATTGGTAGATTTTTCATAATCACACTTTTGAAACCTCTTTCTCAATACTGCATTGTTCTTCATTTCACACACACACAAAAATCAAAACACATAAGGAACTTGCTGCTATTTTTGTCTGCAGTCAGAAACAGCATGCTGCAGTATTTCAATCTGCTCAGATACACTCCAGGTTGGTTAGAATGAGACTAGAACCCCCACCTATCTAGTCGTACACAGTAAAGATCACACTATGTAACACATATGCCATGGCTCAAATCTGACATTAACATCTCTTTAGGTACTCTTATGCTAGATGAAATAAACTTTTAAGGCCTGTGTTAACTGCTATTCCAAAATAGTGCAAAACCCTGCATCTTCCTAAGTCAGTGTAGTAATTATATTTCTTTTGAAGGGAAATGCACATAAGCAAGTGGGCAGAATGAGATTAGAATGATTATCTATTTTTCACACTACAGATCACACTACTTAACACATGTGCCATAGATTGAAATTAAGGTGGTTACTGGCAGTCTTATGGTAGATGACATCAGCTGGCCTTGTGTAAGACAGGCATTTGGGGGCCTGCATCAGCTGCAAGGACCAACATGTGCATATCCATTGCAGTTTGTGAGTCAATGGGGCATCTGCACTTGTTTTGTAGGGGGATTCACATTCACACAGCAAGTGGCCTGAGTGTGATTAGAACCCCTACCTATTTAGTGCTACACACTACAGATCAAAGTACTTAACACACATGCAACAGCTGAAGTCTGCTTTATAAATGGCTACAGGTGAACTACTTGTAGAGGATATACATAAGGCCTGTGTTGAACAGCGTGTGTGGCCTGCAGAATGACATTGCTTCTTACTGTCATCTGCATCTAGTAGTCTAGTAGTCAAACAACTGTTTTCTTTCCTAGCTATGTAGCAACAGTAGCCATTTTGGCCATATGTTTCTGTTTTGTGGACAAAACCAGTTTATCCTGTCAATGTGTGAGTGCACAACATTATACATTAAACAGCTTGTTCTTTTGTTGGTGAATGTGTGGTAGCATCCATCAGGCACAGAGGGCCGTAAGTACTGTTGAGCCCTTACTTTTGGTCCTTTGATCAGCACTATATATGTGTCATAGTGCAGCTTTAATCACCACAGTCTGGGTATGTTGGGCAATACAGACACACACACACACACACACACACACACACACACATATATATATATATATATATATATATATATATATATATATATGTATGTATGTGTGCGTGTGTGTGTGTGTGCGTGTGTGTGTAACAGGGATATATATATTTATATATATGTGTGTGTGTGTGTGTGTGTGTGTGTGTGTGTGTGTGTGTGTGTGTGTGTGTGTGTTTGTCTGAAATATGTATGTATAGGTATATATATATATATATATATATATATATATATATATATATATGTGTGTGTGTGTGTGTGTGTGTGTGTGTGTGTTATCTAGACATATGGAGAGAGACAGAGATGTATGTGTGTGTATATATACCTATGAAAAAAGAACTTAGCGGCAATGCTCGAGGCCAAAAACAAGCTGACAAAAATAATCACAACACTAAAAGTTTAGCACTTTTGTTCCCATTTATTAATGCAGAACTTCATCAGACAAAAGACATTTTCACTGCAAAACATATTTATATTTATTTCAGCCATCACATCCAGTAGCACAGGACATCTAATTTAATAATTAATTAACAGAATCAATTGCCTGAATTATTCCGTTAAATAATTCCATTAAGTAAATAATCCAGTTGCAGAAATAGAAAGTTAGCTTGCAACAAGTAATGCTGCTAAAAGTAAAAATATTATTAAATAACTAAAAAATAAAAAGGTAGAAATATTGTGTGAAAAAGTAACTAACTTGAATATGCTACACTTTTGCAAATAGATAAATTTGTCTCAGCACATTACTCTAAATAACTATTAAGTACATATTAGATACATTTTAAGTACAACATTAATGCTCTATATAAACACAAATAAATCACCTCAAACCTACTTAGGATAGGAAATATATAAATATATGGAAATATATGGAAATATGTGCAAAAATGTATATAATAAAAACATCTGATATTAAATACCTATAAAATCCTGTATTTGAGCAGGCTCTTAATATTAATATGTTCATTAAGCCCTAGTGGTCGATTTGCCCTCAATTGAATCATCTACCATAGTTCACGTTTCATGCAACTTATTGCAACCATTAGTGAAAATAAATTCTTGTATATGCTCAAGAACAAAAAAATTAAATTTTTTAAAGTCATTGCAAACTAAAGTCTGCTTACTGAGTGCATTTAATGTACTTTTGTCTTTAATGGCTTTCATGTTCTCTCTAACTCTAACTTTGAGAGATCTGATGCTTTTTCAAACATAAAAGTCATGACAGGTGCTGCAAAGACTGACATCAACTATGTTTTTGCTGAGACAATTATAATGACCTTTGCTTGTTATTACCTTGTCTAAATGGGTAAAATGTATGGTATTACTATTACACATAAATCTACATTGTTTGCAGAGGCTGCATCCGAAGGTGCCAATTTTGGGTACGTGAGAGTGAATATTAATATAGGGGTGAAATTCAAGTAACATTTTAAGATTGGTGGACTTTTTGATAATGAAACAAGGCTTGTCTCCTGTAACCTTAGCCAAGTCAGGATTTCCCATAATGATTTTCCAATTAGAACTTACTATACTTTTAATCATAGTACTGTCTTTTGAAATCGTAACTGGCAAGGTGAGTGTTTTATCTTCCTTGAAGCAATAATGTTGATGTTTATCATTGTGACCATCACAGTCATGTTTGCTACAAATGACTTTCTGGCCACTAAGCTCACTTTTTTATATTGGACTGAACTTATCTCCCCTATGATTCTTAACTTCTTCAGCTATATTTTTCAAACTCTGATACTCAACCCCAAAAAAACCAAGCTACTATTATTTCATCCCTCAACCACTACTGCCCCCACCTGCACCTTTACTATCCACTCTAATAATGGTACCCCCATATCACCTGAAACCCAAACAAAACTACTAGGTATTACTATAGACAACAAGCTCAAATTTGATGCACACATCAATCTGGCCATTAAAAATACTAACAAAAAGCTAGGTAGCCTCTACAAACATAAAGCATTCCTGACCCATAATGCTAGAACTACTAGAGCACGCACACACCTTCTCACAACACTACTGTACACCTCACCCATCCTGATTAACTTATCCAAAACAGAAATCAACAAAATGACAACCTGCTACAATCAGATAGCCAAATTTACTAACAACAGCTCCTACAGAACACATCACTGCCTAAACCTAAAGCAATTGGGCTGGATGGAACTACCTAACTTACTTATTTATAATCAGCTGGTTATTGCTCACAAGATACTCCATCAACAAAATGTATCACCCTCACTAATTAACATTGTCCAACTATACTCCTGTCCTAGGCAACTCCGCTCAACCGACAAATTACTGTTAACTGTTACTAGATCCAACAACCATGCCGGAGACTCCCTTTACTCTTTTTATGTGGCCAAAATCTGGAACTCCCTGCCTGCATCCTTATCCCTGATTATCTCACTACCTACATTTAAAAAAGCTATCTACAACTACCTCAACAACAAATGGTTATGTCCCTGTTCAATTCCAGACTAATGCCAGATCCACACCATTACTATCGTAACCATTGTCCTAAACTAGAGTCCTATCTGTTACTTGCATATAAATGTACACCACATCAAAGGTTTGATAACATACACATAACAGTATTTGTCTGAAAAACATAAAACTGTTTAATGACTATTGTTAAATGTATCTGTCTTTAGACTATACCTATTAGTATCTGTTGCTTATACCTATAAGTGTCAATAACTAGATACCCTTATGAATCTAGATGAGATATATACCCAAGTGTGTCTTTAAGTACTGTAAAAATTTGTCACTTTGGAGCTTTGCTTGGTGTCCTTATGTACTGTAAAAAATTGTCTCTTTGGAGCTTTTCTCCCCGGGCCTCCACTAAAAATGGGCATGTATCCAGCTGGACTATCCCAGTTAACAAATGTAAAATAAATAAATAAATAAATAAATAAATAAATAAATAAATAAATAAACTCTCTTTAGGGTAACCTCTTTCAAGAAATAGATCTGAAATGTATTTTACTTCTTTGCTGAAGTTTGTGTCTTCACTAATAATGCAGCTAGCCCTAATCAATTGTCCCCTAAAAATGTTAAGCTTCATAAACTTCAGAAGGGAACTATTAAAATGTAAGTAATTGTTCCTAAAGGTGTTTTTTTTTTCTGTGAATACCACCATGAAAACACTTATTAATAGTGTTGAAAGGAAAGACCTAAAAAAAAATCACCTTTTCACCAACATCCCCAAAAGTAAATTGTAACCAAGGCAGATTGCTGTTTAAGTCTTGAACAAAGGTATAAAAATTACCAGTTTCTCCACACCAAATGAAAAAGAAATCATCAATAAATCTCTTATACCAGCACACGTGTTGAAGCAAGTGGTGGGATTTAAATATATAGTTTCCCACCAACATAATACTAAGTTAGCAAATGATGGTGCTGCATGGGTACCCATAGCTACTCCTATTTTCTGTTAGTATATTTTCTTACCAAACACAAAAAATTATCTAAAACTGATTTCATCAATTTTTCATTTAAATTAAAAGTAATACTATCTAACTTAGCAACCTGGGAAATATATGATTTCTTAAATTCAAGTCTGTTCCCTACTTCAATGGCTGTATATAGGGAAACAACATCTACAGTGCATAGCAATCACTCTCTACCCTAAAACTGATAATCTCTCAGCTGATCTAACAAAGACCATGAGTTTTTGACATAGACTTCATTCTTCTGTACCATGGGATTTAACATTTTGCCCAAATAATAAGACATGGTTGTAGTTTTGTGTCTAGAATTGGACACAATAGGTCTAAACAGTTGATGAGCCTGATTTTTCTGAATTTTAGGTATACCAAATAGTTTACCTAATTCAGGCTTGTCCACAGTTAAAAATTCATATAATGCATAATTGATATATTTCTGGTTAAATAAATGGAATAATTCACAATCAATTTTATTACAACGTTTAATAACAAAACTTTTACAAACTTTTTCATAAAAAATAACATTTGACAACTTGTACTTAATTTCAGACCTATAGTTTTCCTCTTCCATGACTATTAGGCTACAACCTTTGTCAGCTTTCATATATCATAAATGCTTATAGGACCTTAACATTTTAATGGCATCAATTTGAGTTTTACTTACATTGTATGTCTGAACAGTAGACTTTCTCCTATATAATTTATTAAAGTCAGCTTCACATGACTTAGCAAATGTATTTAAAGTCATGTTTAAATTGGAGTTAAATGTATTAGGCTTACTGACAGGTTTTTCAATGCTAGTTTCTTTAATTTGCTGGAAAATGCATTTAAGGTTTAATTTTCTAACATATAGTTTAAAATCTTTAAAATCTAGAATGAGGTCAGTGTATTTTACTCTATCTAAAGGCATAAAATTAAAGCCTTTTGAAAGAATATCCACTTCATCCTTAGAAAAAATATGTCTTGATAAATTAAAAATAGAACATTGACTATCATGTAATGGCCTTCCCCCTTGCCTCTCCCCTTTCTTTTGTTGGCACTGTTTACTGACTTTTTTGGAATGGTGGCTATCTTCGGTTGTGCTCCTAACTGAAAATATACTGTTTGTGCTGTGTTGTTGCTACTAGTCATACTGTTTTTACTGAGTCAGAAGCACTCTGCTCACCGGTGTTTCTATCCTGTATGTGTAGGAGCATTGCCTGTAGCTATAAGCTGATCTAATTGAGAGAGATTGCAGTCTACCTGCCCTTTGTTGTAGTCAACATCATTAACATTCTTACAATTACTCAATACAGTCTCATTAATATTTGCTTTGGAGTTTTTGACAAAATATGCTCAATTGTTAGAACAGGCTTTAATGTCCCTATTCAATTTTTAGTCTTTCTGTTAATCACGAAAGTAACATATTTTTTCACTTTGTTTCCAACATTCATATACAAAGATCTGAATACTTCAAAGCTTTTGTGTTGTATAATGCTGGTATCCACATGTTCAATTTCTTTTTTAAGTCGACATAAAACAGTGTAATTATGGTTTCACAGTCTTTTAACAACTTCCAGCCCAGTCTTATTCTAAATTTCAACAAGTTTGTTGTAAATATTATCTTGATAAGTGATGCCATTAGGGAAACGATAAACATGTGAGCCAAGTGGTACTATATTTAATTTGATAAATTCATTGAAGTAAAAGTTCTCATAAATTATGGCTTTATATTTGCACAGCAATTTCTGAAGTATAAATATAGCTGACTTACATTCTGCTCTGTTGACATTATCAACTTCATCGTTTGCTGCTGTTTCAGTGCTAACCACTCAATGAAAAGGGTTATCATTAATTTCATTGATGAAATCCAAAACAAAGCCTGGTTCTAGTGGAACACTCTCAGAAACAAGTGAGGAATCACTGGCATTGCTTCCACTGCTAACACTGGACTTCCCATCTCTCTTAAAGGAACCACCACTGCTTTTGCTGTTACCTTTGACTGTCTTACCAACCATTAAATAAAGCTTGTTTAAAATGGCATTAATGCTTACACAAGCTTGCTCAAAAGTCTGTGACAATGTTTCCAGGTCCTCAGGTATGGAATGAACAGACAAATTCAAATTAACTTCACTGTTGTGGTCTTCTGATAAACCATCATTTGCAACGATAGTGGTCAAGGAAGCACCTTCACCAGCCTCTTTATTTGGCCCCAATGAAGACATGCCGAACTACAAAGATATCCAAAAATGCCAAAGCAGTCCAAAACCAAAAAACAGCTAAAACACACACAAAAAAAGAACTTGGTAGCACTGCTCAAGGCCAAACATAAGCTGACAAAAATAATCACAACACTAAAAGTTTTAGCACTTTTGTTCACATTTATTAATATCAGTTGCTCCTCACACAATAACTTTTATTATATGCATATGTCTGTAGATGTCTATAGATAACACACACACACAAACACACACACACACACACACACACACACGCACACACGCACACATATGATTCTCACTATCTCTCTCTGCTATATATATATATATATATATATATATATATATATATATATGTGTGTGTGTATATATACATGCATGTACACACATATATATATATATATATATATATATATATATATATATATATATACACACACATATGCATGTATAAATATATATATATATATATATATATATATATATATATCTAGTAGAAAATAAAGAATGAATGGAAGAGCAGCTAAAAAATCGCCACAGAACACAAGTACCTCATAGACAGTAGTGATTACCATGGCTGCAGTTACTGGCATAAACTTCTTTATTAGGTGTGATAAAAAGACAATAAAAATGATGAAAACAGTATCATAGATGACCGCTTCTGGACTTAAAGTAAGTCCTTCATCAGATCTATTAATTACACTTATCATCATCCTTTTATACTCATAGTAACCAATGGCTGATATGGCCAAAGGTCACAATAAGTTCATAATATTAAACTTAAAGATATTAACTAACATAAAAATGAATTGAATACACATCCTAAAAATCAAGTATTAATCTAGAATTCCAGATGTTGGGAAATATAGAAGTTATAACGAAATGCAACATCATGCTAAAAGTCAATTCAATCGTTTATCCAATCAAAAATGCTATAACAAAAAAATCAACTAATTAAACATAAGTTAAAATTTTACATAGCATTGGTTGACACTCAATGCCACTATAGCCAATCAAATAATTGTATTTAAATGAATACCCTATCAGAATACAAGGGCATGGATCAAGGTATTAAACTACTAAAAAACTATTCAAAGGGACAAAAGAAAAAAAATATCACAATTAACAATATTGTTCATGATGCTTTTGCTGAATTATATTCCATAATCAATGCTTCATTCATCTTTCCAATTGCCTTCTATCTCAAATAGCATTAATGATCGAATATAAACTATGGTAGCCACAGTTAACAAAGAACAACATAATATTAGTATATAGTCTCAGAATGAAATCATAAATTGAAAATGTGAAAGTATAAAGATACATAAACACTATATTCTTCTTTGAATCAGTGCCGTGCTTCACCAATCAAATGGTGGAATACGGAGAGTCAACCAATAGTGTAACAGAACAAAACATCCAATCCAAATTTTAAACCTCTGAAAAAGACCAATCAAATACATGTATTCACTAAGGAACAATCATAAAAGTGATGAGATATACAAATAACATCTCACCTTTTGTAGTGTGAAACAATCCATACAATCACATATAAAATGACTCCAATCACAAATCCCTACCAGCAATTCAATTGTGCATATTAAAAAAGTGAACTAAGCCAAATAAACTACCACCCACAATTTTCATTAAAATATACTCAATGCTCTCTTTTTAAGATAAATAAACTTAATCCTTCTTGAAGACATCTATACACCAAGGGACTACCAATCATAAAAATACTGAAATACACCAATAGAATCTCATTATTTGTTGTATGAGCCAGTCAATGCATTTACATATATATATAATTCCAAGCACTGAAGTATAAAAACAACTCCAGTCACAATCAACTAGATGCCATCCAATCAAATATCCTAAAAAGTGACTAAACCAATATAAATTACCTTCCACTGCTTACATTATAGATATAGATAAAACTCTCTTTTAAAATCAGTTGACAGTAAACATAATCTTTCTACCAATCAGATGATGAATTGAGGGAAATTAGCCAATTACGGTCTTGGACATTTCCAAGACATATATTCACCTGCATAACAGCCGATCATAAAATAATTTCAATGAAATAATATCAATAATAAAATGTGACAGAAAATATATAAATATAATCTTTTGAGCTTCATGCCAATCATTATGAGCATGCATAGGTTCATAGGTTCATAGGTTCATACTAGGTTATCTGCCCTAGGGCATTTATAAGCCTAGCCAGAGTGTGTTTGGCTTTCGCCACCCATTTTAAATGAATTTTGCTATGCCCTTTTTCGAGGTTAGTATACTCTGCCTCTGTCTAACAGTGACACAGAAGTGATACCCGGGGTAAACCTACTATCTCCCATCCACTCATTAAGATTCCTCTTGAAGAGAGTCAATGAGGGACTCTGCCTAACCTGGACTGGGATTTTATTCCAGAGTGAAGGGAGCCTCTGGGTTATGAATCTGTCCCTCCAGCATGTCCGATTTTATTTCAGTGCTGAGAAATAATCCCTAAACACTGAATAGAGATGTAAAGTATAAAGGCGGCACCATTCTAAAATGCTTTGCAGTAAGCTAATGCGAATTTCATTCCAGAACTACAGTGGATTACAAGTAAATACAGATAGAAGTATACAAAAAAATGCAATGTCGCTTGAAATAAAGACAGCTCTACAACCCATGGATTATAAATAAGTTCAGCAAGGACATAAAATGATCTCAAAACATAGACACAATCACTAAAAAAACTATTTCTCAACAATTAAACTCGTAAAAAATCCCAAATGACAATGCACATAAAAAATACAATATATATATATATAATAAATAAAAAATAAAAAATAATAAATAATAAAAAAATAAAATCACCTTTTGATTAAACAACACCAAGTATAACACCTATAACATAATATGAACATACAAAAAACTGATATAAGTTGTAATAAGACGATAAACTATATCAAATGAAAAATATAACATAAAAACTAATCATATGACACTAAAAATCAGTATGAACAAGAAAAAAGCAGTAGGAACAATGAAAGTCAAAAATCAGCATATATACAGAAAATATGAGATAAAGTAAATTACACTATATCAAAATATGAAGCAAGATTACTTTAAATGGAATCAGCAGCCTTATGTGGCTTCTTTTGTAATCTTCTCTCTTTCAAAATTGATTTTATAGAAAGGTTGGCATTCAAGCCAGGTGATACATATGCTTGTAAGGCAGCTATCCAATTTGTTTCATGTATTTCCATATTGAGCATGACACGGCCACCCCTCCAATTAGGTATTAAAACTTGTAAAGCCATAAAATTAAATGCATGTAAAGGATAATCTATTAAATGCTTAGAAAGTAGGTTCTTGGAGTCTTTTAATTTTATATCATTGACATGTTTCCATATCATTTCACAACATTGTCTGTCAGTTTTCCCCACATAATAGCTATTGCAAGATGCGCAGGTGGCAATGTACACTAAATGTCTAGACACAAAAGTTGCAAGCTGTTTACATTTAAATTCAGTGCCAAATATTGCATGTATATCATATGTAAAAGTGTCAGTCCGATATATGTACTTGTAGCAGCAGCACTAATTGCAAGGATATGTGCCACATTTCCCAGTTTGGATTATATTCATGTTAGAATTACACAAAAGATTTTTCAAATTCTTTTTTCTCCTGAAACCAAAAGATGGCTTCTTTCCTACAATATCTTTCAATTTGGCATCCGATCGTAATATATTCCATTTCCTTCTTATGATATCACACATATAGTTCATGTCAATTCTATATGTGACATAATCCTTATGTAATCCTTTTGGTCTTTTTGGCAGACCTGGGAACTGGTTTCAGGGAAATATTTGTATCTATTCTTCCAAGCAATGGAGCATTACTCTGAAAATAGGGTTGAGCTTTGTAATTTCTTACAGATTTGACTTGTTTCAGAGCCCTTTCTGTTTCAACTAGGCAAAACCACATTGTATTAGTTCAGTGCCTAACTCATGGTATTATAAAAATCATCCTCCTTCATGGATAACCTAGATATCTTAGAAATCTGATTGGTAATTAAGTTAGTATATATGTGTTGTGGAAGCATACTGTCCCTCCATTAAAAGTTTTTTTTTCTACATGGTTTCCTATAAAGACTAGAATTAATTGTATCATTTTCTTCTTTATGTAATTTCATACCCAAAACGTTAATGTCTATAAGGGAATGTTGCATAGTAAACTCTAGAAAACTCATAGTGATATGCAGATAAGAGACAAATTCTTTCATATTTGCCAAATTATCTTGCCAAATTAAATATATGTCATTAATGAACCTTGCATAATTTTTTTTGCAGCATGAAATGTATTGATGTTATTGAAGATAAGCTGGTGTTCCCAGTCAGCCAATACCAAATTAGCATATGAATTTGCACAGGGTGTGTCCATAGCCACACCCCACTTTTCCCAATAGATATTGTTTCTGAACATGAAGACATTATTATTCAATACAATCTCAAGCAATTCACATATTTATCTTATTTTCAAGTCACTGGCATCCGTGTAGGTTAGAGATAGTGGTCTACATGTTCAATTCCTTTTTTATTTGGTATTACTGGGAACATATTCTTTACGTCTAGAGTCACCATGTAATATTGCTTCAAGGTATCACTTGCTCCTAAGCTTTGGGATAATAACTGTAAAAATGTTTAGTATCTCTAATGATGTTTTTATCCCTGCATGAATAGGTTTCAACTGATTCTCAATATAAATAGATAGGGGTTCAGCCAACCATCCATTTTCTGATACGATGGGTCTCAATGGTGGATTTTCTACAACCTTGTGTACTTTAGGGAGTCCATGAATGATTGGAGTAAGAGGATTCTCAGACAGGAAATAATTATATACTGATTGTGTGATTAAATTGTCATGAAGCATAGTTGCCAGTCTTATTATAATTTTATTGGTCATAGCATTGACAAAAACCTTATTTTCATGCAACAGAGGCTTCATTTGATGGTCATAGTTATTAGTACCCATTATAGCTAGGCCACCACCCTTATCAGCTGGTCTTACTGTAATGTTGTTGTCTGCAATAAGTTCATGTAGTGCATCTTTTTCTGATTTACTCATGTTGTGGAAACATCTTCTTCTTTGTTGTAGGCATTTAGCCATTTCCATTTCATATACTTGAATAAATGTTTCTAAGACTGGAAAATACTGAGGAACAAATGTACTGGGTTTATGAAAAACGTCCTCAGTATGTCCTGGATTAGGGTACAAAGTTCTCAACATAATAATTCGACCAAATAATTGTAAGCTAAGTGCAACCTCATTTAGATTTGTGTGTGTTGCTGGAACAAAACAGTCCTTTATTTAATACTGACAATTGTTATCTAGTTAATATCTTACTAGATAGAGTAAAAACTAAACTGGTTGCCTCTGATGCTGTTTGTTCAAATTTTCTTTCCAGTCTGAGGATAGTCTCCTTTTCCTCCCCTTCTGCACTATTTGATTGCATTTGATTCTTCTGTTTTCTGTCTCAAATCTGAAAAGAAGGCTGTGGGAATGTAGAGTTAGCAATGCTGTCCTTTGGTCTAGCTCCTAATATGGCTTCTTTATGTATTAAAGTGTTATCATTTTGAATATTGGGATCCTGAATCTCAGTTGTAAGTACTCCATTGTTAGATTTAATCATTTGTTCATGAGATTTCTCTTTTAATGTTCATTCATTTTGAATTCTTTGGTCAAGGCCAAGTAAAACTATGACCACTCTTAAAGTCTTGATAGTCTCTAGACAACCTGTTAGATTTTATTCTTTCTAATTTCATGTCATAGAGAGACACATTCAGATATAATTCATCCTGTTTGGCCTGATAAACTTTTTGTTTAAATGTTGCTTTAATTTCTCCTTGCAGCCTTTCCACTGAATGAATAAGGTCTTTTTCTATAGGTGTAAAGTAATCAATAAATAAACTGATATAACTTGAAGCCCAATTCTGTATTCAGAGTTTGCCATTTTCTTAACAGTTCAAGAAATGTATTTCCATATGTAGGCGTAAGAAGTACCTGTAGACCTCTTGGAATTATTTTATGGAACAAACACGCTTCCAAATGTAACCTTTGCCAGTGTTGTTTTTTTAAGTTTATACAGAAGATTTTTGAACTCACAAAGTTTTGGCATAAATGTAATATTATATAGTCGCAATTCTTCTATGTTGTCCATATTTGAGAAATTCAATTTCAATAATGGATTACTTTCTGGTTGCGTAAAATTCTTCATCCTGTAGGTGTCGATACTGGAAGATTTATAAGGATGGTAATCCAATTCCAGTTTGGTGTTACCCCTTGCATTCTGATATGGTATTAATATAAATACTATTATTTGATTGGCTTTAGTGACATTGTGTTTCAACCGATGCTATGTAAAATTTTGACTTGTTTAATTGGATGATTTTTTGTTATAGAATTTTTGACTGGATGAACCAGCATGATGTTGCATTTTGTTATGACTTCTATATTTCCCAACATTTGGAATTCTAGATTAATACTTGATTTTTAGAATGCGTATTCAATACATTTTTATGTTAGTTAATATCTTTAAGTTTAATATTATGAAAATGTGAAAATAGTTATCGTGACCTTTGGTCATATCAGCCATTGGTTACTATCAGTATAAAAGGATGATGATAAGTGTAATTAATTAATCTGATGAAGGATTTAGTCTAGGTCTAAAAGCAGTCATCTGTGGTAATGTGTTCACCATTTTATTGTGTTTTTATCACAGCTAATATAGAAGTTTATGCCAGTGACCGTAGCCTTGGTAATCACTACTGTTTTTGGATTCTACAAAGTACTTGTGTTCTGTGGTGATTTTTTAGGTGCTCTTCCATACATTCTTTGTTTTCTACTATATATATATATATATATATATATATATATATATATATATATATATATATATATATATTGGCTTTAATGAATGATTTACAAGTAACACAAGAATCTCATATGTGTACATTAGATGTGTAGTCTCTTTACACCAGCATCCCACATAATGGTGGAATCACAGCTTTAAAATTTTGGTTAGTGGAATATGGACAATATTCAGCAGAACACTGTCAACTCTTGTTAGAGCTAGTTCAGATTGTATTGGAACATAATGTCTTCTTTTTTGATAAGGAATGTTATCTTCAAGTAAAGGGGACAGCTATGGGCACTACTTTTGCCCCAGTGTAAGCTGATCTCTTTATGGGTTACATTGAATATATTTTTATCTACAATGAAACTAACCCATTTAAAGAAGACCTAATGATGTGGAGGCATTTCCTAGATGATTGCTGGGCAATTTGGTCTCGGTCTTTAACTAAGTGGAAAGAATTTGTTGATTATTTGAACTCAAATGAGTTTGGTATTTCATTTTTGAATAGAACTGAACTTTTCTCTGTTGATTTTTTGGATGTCCATGTCACCAAGACAGTTGATGGAACTATGGTGACTGGATTATATAGGAAACCTTTCACTAGAAATGCTTTACTTGAAGCAGACAGCTGTCACCCTAAACACATGGTAATGAACATACCTAAGGCCCAGTTTCAAAGACTGAGATGAATATGCAGTGACGAATCAGATTACAAGATGGAGGTTGAAAAAATGAGGGATAGATTTGTCTAAAGGGGTTATAATAAAGCTAAAATAAAAAAAGAAGAAAGAACAAGCTCTTAAGTTAAAAAAAGGAATTTATACCAAATGTTACTGGTCTGAGAAAATCATTGGATGAACAACCTTCCCCTAGGTTGGTTACTACCTTTGGTACAAATTTATTTTAGATAAAAAATATAATTGATAATCACTGGTATATACTTAAAGGTGATGTTTTTTCAGCCAACATCTTGGTGAACATTGTTCATATAGCTATAAATAGGGGAAAATGTTGGTGAGTGCTTATCATGGTATAAGAGACTAGGTACTGACAAAGGTGAACATAAGATTCATATAGTAAGAGGTAGTAATGCATGTTGGAATTGTGTATACTGTAAAGTGTTATCTAATTCCAAATCTTTCATGCTTGGCAATTACCCCTAAAGTATTTGAAATAAGACATCTTATCACGTGCCACGCAAAATGGGTAGTTGATATGGCTATATTTCAATGCAGGGCATTTTATGTAGTGAAGACTTTTAGATACTTTAAAAATTCTATAGCAGTGCATTTACGTTCATTAATTGCCAGAGGACTAGGAGTGCTGAATACAAACACAAAATTGAACATACATCTGCACACTTTATTTTCTTAGGAATTTATTTGTTTTTTGAGAAAAACTTGAATGAAACAGACAAGCCTAGTATTCTGGATGGAAAGGAAAAGCCATGGATTGGTAATCTGGGAGCTTTATATAAACCTGGTCTTAATGAACATCTTTGAGACATACACCTGCGATAATCGGCTGAATATCAACCCTTTTTATTTTTAATTTTAATATTAATATGTGGAAGTATGGGTTTGTTATTACCTGTGTGCTATTTTGGGTAGGCTATTGTTATGAAATATATTTGTTTGGAATGGATAAAAAATATATTTTTATGTTATAACTTTATATTCTGGTAGATATTATAGCCTTAAATGGAAGATGTGATTTACCTAGAAGTTACTGTGTTTATATATGTAAAATGTGTAATATAACTTTATAAGTTAGTTTATTTAATCGTGTTAGCATAGGGGATGCATTATTCCACTGATGACATCAGGGGGCGAAACCAGTTTGGATCTTACTTGCTTATGTGTTGCTTATGTATTGCTGGCCATCTGCCCTAGCATTATGGACTATAAAATAATTTAACCACAGTCGTTTGTGTCATTATTCCTTCTTGGATTGTGCATTTCTAGAATAGGAAGGGCATGGATATGTGGTGCTGGTCTTCTTTGTGTTGTTTACATATATATATATATATATATATATATATATATATATATATATATATATATATACTTACATGTGTGTATATATCTATATATATATCTATATATATATATATATATATATATATATATATATATATCTATGGATCTAGGACTAATTACCGATGACACGTTTTAACGAAACTGAAACGAATGGTCAAGCACACTTTCTCAAAAGTCTGCTAAAAAAATAAATGAATAAAAAAATTAAAAAAAAATAAAGATTTAAAAAAAAATAACAGTAATCATGTTTATGCAGGGGGGCAAGCCCCCCTGCACCCCCATGTGGGGGGGGGGGTGCCCGCCACAACCCATCTACTTTTATATTCTCACTCTACAGTGGGGAAAAGGGAATATTCCCTTATCCCCACTGAGCCGTGATCTCAGCAAAAGCCATTTTCTCATGTTTTTTCTTTTTTTTAGCTGTTTCATGAAAGTGCTTTTTCACTGGGAAAGCACATTCGCAAAAGTGTGCTCACCCATTTCAGTCTTGTTGAAACGTGCAGGTGATCATTAGTCCTAGACCCATATCTATATATATATATATATATATATATATATATATATATATATATATATATATATATATATATATATGAGGGACACCTATATATATATATATATATATATGTGTATATTTCGGTATGTGTGTGTGCGCATGCGTGTTTGCATCTATAGACATCTATAGACATACATATAATAATAGTTATTGTGTGATGAGCAACAGATTTGCACTCAGCTTATCTACCTGTTTACATTAAGAAGATGTGGTCTGCACTCTTGTGGGAGGAGAGGGTAGAGTCTGCCCTTCTGAGCTGGGACTTTCTGGCTAAAGCCTTATTGTGCCTGCTTATTTGAAATGTTTCTTTCTGAAACTGGTATGCCTTGTTTGATGTAGCATAGACTAGATTCAGACCTGCTGAATCTAGCTCTGTTTGTATAACTTGAGCACTAATCCAGGCCATCATTTTTTGGTGAATGTTCCCCTGCACCTTAGTGGCAGGAGTGTGCAGTTAGAACTTGTCTGATCGAAGACTGCTGAAACGGGGCTTAGTTTTTTGCTTTTTATTGGTTAATTGGTTAACTTGTTTAAATCAGTTTGCTCATTTGCTACTGTTATATTAAAAAAAGAAAATACACTTTATGCATCGCCGCTTATCTAGGGTTAAACTATTCCCAGCGCCATAAAGTCTGCTCTCACATTTCCCCTTAGAACTAGCCAGTTTTTTTAGTTTTAGCACTCAAATCTATTTCTTTGAGCTCAGCACTTCTTCAAAACTCATTGTAAGCACTAAATAAACTGCAAATTACTGCAGCACTCAACGTTCCTCACTTGTCTAGAGAAAACCAATTTTTAGTACTTAATAAATAAGCACCTATCCAGGCATGTCTAAGAGTCAGCTCCCAGTGTTTTCTCCTGTCTACCTGATGCATCTGGGCATCTTGGGGCAATGCAACAATTGCCTCATGTACACAGACAACCATCTCCTCCTACCACCCAACACTACAACCTGTGAGAGATGCACTTATATAGCCAAACTGGAAGCAAAGCTCTCTTCACCCAAGACTGGACTAGACAGTCAAGAGGAGAAGATAAACACTTGCACCACACCACACTCATCACATAGTCACTCAAAACCTACACCACCAAAGCAGACACATAGAAACACAAAACACACACCTACATTTTCTGAGGCTCTCAATAAATGTCTGCTCAAGCAAGAGAGACCAACGCAGAAATGCAAGCAACATCCACCCCCCAACACAACCCAAATGACACATAGCCCACAAATTCAGCATGCCACTCAACCACAGCCCATAAGGCATAACAACGTACTCAACACTCTAGTCATAGGTGACTCACTAGTCAGGCACACTGATGTTCCACTCACCAGGCTAAACAAGGAGAAAGTTACTGTCAGCTGCCTGCCTGTTGCCAGTATCCGTCACATAACACACACATTTCGTTCACTCCACAACAAGTACAAATATGACTTTGTCATTGTCCATGTTGATGTGAATGACCTGAGATGCACCTCCCTGGACTACATGAAAAGAGACATGGAGGAGCTCTCAATCTTGTAGCCCAGGCAGGTATTCCCTAGCCCTGAGTGGCATCCTGCCATCACCCAGAATGATACCACGGTACAAGTACAAAATGATTGACTTCAACAATTGGCTAAGCTTCTGGTGTCATTCTATGGGGATCCAGTATCTGTCTACATGGGATAACATGATCAACAGACCATGATGCTTTGCCAGAGATGGCCTGCACCTGTCGCCCTTGGGATTCTAGATAATGGCTAAGGCTCTTGCCACCCCATAGCACCTTTTTTAGGCAAGGTTCAAATGACAAATTCACCACCGTAACAGGTACAAGCAAGCAAAATCTGAGGGTAATGATACTCAATGCTAGAAGTCTAAACCTCAAAATGCACTCATCAAGGCACTCCTTAAAATGGAGAACATTAACATCTGTGCAGTGACAGAGACCTGGTTCAAGGCTGTAGAGAGCAGCCCTACATTACCAGGCTATAATTCATACCACACCTTTTGGCCACCTAACCTGGACTGAAACATTAAAGGTGGAGGCTTGTCCATATTCATTAAGGATATCCACAACTCCAGGCTAGTTATGCAGTATAATGCATCCAAGATTATCCAAGTGCAACTAACTCTGGGCAAGACTGCAATCCAAACTGTAGCTTTCTACAGATCCCCTACCATGCCCCAGGAGTCCTACTCCTCATTTCTTGATACATTGGAAAATATTAGGGTACAACCCAACACCCTAATAATGGACTATTTCAACTACCCCACCATTAACTGGGAAAACTGCTCATGTACCAACTCTTTTGTTCAATGTTTTTTGGAATTCATAAATTCCAATGCCTTGGATCAACTTATCCACACCCCACCAGGGGCAGCAATATCCTAGACTTAGTCATTACCAACATGGGTGACCAGTGTTCCACACCAGAGGTCAATTCCTTGTTGGTCAGATCCGACCACAAGCTAATCACCCTAGACATCCACATCCTGCCTCAATCCTCCATTAGGGAAACCGCAATAGAAAATTTCTCCAAAGCCAACTTCACGCTTCTTAAGACAGAAGTGGCAAACTTCACGACACCCATGCAGATGGACAACAGAGGTATGACTGTTGAATCTTACACAAATGCAATTTATAAGCACTTACACGAGCACATGGATTGTGCTATCCCTAACAGAACCAAGATGCTATCTTCTCATAAAAGGAAGCCAATCTGGTGGTCCCCTGCCATAAACAAACTCTACAACAGAAGAAAGAAACTGTTGCAAAAAAGAGTAAAATCCCATGATTGGAGGAACTCTCTGGTCAGCCTCAGTAAGAAGCTGAGATCCCTCATAAATTTTATTTATTTTATTTTTTTATTTTACATTTGTTGACTGGGAAAGTCAAACTGGAATGAAGTCCATTTACAGCAGAGGCACGGGGAGAAAAGCTCCACATTATTTAAATAATAATTGCAAAAGGTCATAAGACAAGCAAAAAAGAAAATCACACAAGAAATAATACATATTTACAATGGATTTTCTCCAAACAAGTTTAAATTGCAGATAGCTAGGCCCCAGATGGCAGTCAACTGAGGAGTTTAACACTGTAGCATGTAAACAATAAGACGAGTAGTGAGGAAGGTAAGAAGGAGTGGAAGAGAGAAGGAAAGTATTTATGTAATGCATGGCAGACCCAGGAATGCATAAGATGTGACTTAAGTGAGTTTTTGAACTGTGTTATAGATGATGTAGAAGACACATTATGGGGGAGGTTATTCCACTTTCTAGCTATGGAAAGACAGAATAGAGCTTTGCCTGCAGTGTTGTTAACGTTAGATATACAGAGGAGAGTTTTGTTGGGAGAATGGAGCGGACGATTTGCTGAATATTGGGTTACTAGTTGGTTTAGAGCTGGAATTTTATGAGGATTCCTTAGAATGTTGTAGGCAAGAACTAGTTGCTGGTAACTAAGTAATTGAGGAAGTTCTAGCCACTGTAGTTCCTTTAAGGTGAGGCAATGATGGCTTTTAAAAGCAGAGTTATTGGCAGATGTTGCAGTATTATTGTAAAATGACACAAGTTTGTCTAGCTCCAATTTTCTGACCTGGGTAAGGATTGGTGCTGCATACATCAGGTTAAACAACAGGTAAGTTTGGGCTAGGGTGACCCATGCTTGATCTGATAGGAAGTTTTTGTGTTTGTATAGAGTTCCAATTTTTTATGTGTATTTTTGATGGTTTGAGAAATATGGACATCAAAGTGAAGATTTTTGTCTATTTCTGCACCAAGGAGCTTAGTATGGGGAGAGGGAGAAATTGCAATGCCATTACTGAAGGTGATAGTGAAGGAAAGAGGAGAGGTTTCAGATTTGTTGGGGGAAAACAGAAGTAATTTGGTCTTGTTGGGGTTTAGGATAAGTTGGATATCAGTAATCCATCTTTCCACATAGCTGAAGGATTCCTGGATAAGTTGTTGTAAAGTGGTTAGGGATGGGGCTGAGCAGATTAGTGTTGAATCATTTGCTTTCTGTATAAGTGAGGCATGCTGGGTGGAGGTGTGTAGTTTGTTGGTGAAAATGGAAAACAGTAGTGGCCACAATATTGAGTCTTGTGGAACGCCTATGGTAGTTTGCAGAAGAGGTGATAGCACACCTTGCCATTGGACCGATTGTTTCCAGTCAGATAGATAGTTTTTTAACCAGGCAGTAGTAGAGGGGGCAAAGGACAGGGAGGACAGAGTGTTTAAAAGTATGGTATTTGAGACCATGTCAAATGCTTGGTTAATCTGATTAGCAAAAGAGAGAAGTGCAGTAGCTGTGCTATGGTTTGGGTGGAAGCTATGCTGTGTGTTAGAGAGGAGATTATGTGAATTCAGGAAGTGCATCACTTGAGTGTGAATACATTTTTCAAGGAGCTTAGATAGGGGGGATAGGACAGCATTGGGGCAGTAGTTTTGATAGGTCATAGGAGTTGCCGCCTTTGTGAAGAGGGATAATATATGAGACTTTCCATAGTTGAGGGATGTATGCTTCCTGTATGAAGCAGTTGATAAAAACTAAGTGGTAAGCTAAGGATTCAGCTGTTATGTTTAGGACATTAGTGGCTAAACTATCAGCTGCAAGAGTGGTAGGTTTCAGTTTTAATAGTAGTTTTTGTAATTATAGAGGTTGGTACAGGTGAGAGAGTAAAGGTAGGTATACTACTGTGACTTGTGGTAGCGGCTGATTTAGAGTTATTCTTGGATAGTTGAGTAGATAATGACAGAATAAATTCTGTGAAGTGATGATTAAATTGAGAAGCTATGTCATCATTATTAGTGTTGGTGTTGGTAGCTGGGGTGGTAGTTTTGCTGGGTTTTAGTAGGGAATTGATAGTTTGGCAAAACTTTTGGGGATTTTTGGAGTGTTTGTCTTGAATACCTAGGAAGTAGTTCTGTTTATCATGTTTTGTTTGCTTTCTGGCCTGATTTCTAAGTTGTTGGTAGTTTTCTCTCTCTATGCTAGTGTTATTCTTTTTCCAGATCTTCCAGGCTTTATCTCTGTACTTTAGTAATGCTCATGTGCTCCTAGTTAGCCAAGGGGCATAGTTTGCTTTAGCTCTAATTTTTCTAATGGGAGCGACTGTATTAAGGCCATTGGTAAAAGTACTATTGAAGAAATGAAATGCCTGGTCTAATGCTAGAGTTTGTAATGGGTGCCAGTTGCATTGTTTTAACATAGTGTTAAGAATTTGTGGGTTTAGTTTGTATTCATCCCTAGTTTGCTAATACAGTAAGGATTTGGGTATGTTTACACGTTTCCGAAGGAGGAATGTGTGGAGGTGATCACTAAGTTCATCAGGAAGACAGCCCACTTGGTAATTTTGTTTGGGAAAGTTTACTAAAGTCCAGTCAAGGAATCATCCAAAGCTAGTTACAAAAACAAAATTGCCACTGATTTTAAAGATAACCACAAAGCATTCTACAGCTCTATCAAGAATCTGAATGACAACACTCAGATCTGCTCTGAGTTACAGCACAGTGGCACTAAATATACAGAAACAACTGATATTGCCAACATTCTAGCAGTTAGGTTCAGTGCTAACGTTACCCTGCTCTCACCCCCTAAAGCGCCCATCTCTATACCTGAAGAATGCAAAGTTCCTGTAATCACAGCTGCACGGGTAAAAAACACACTCTCCAAAGCCAGGAACACAGCATCCATGAGACCTGACAACATCCCAGGCTGCATTCTACACAAACTACAGAATGAACCGGAACCCCACCTAAATACCATGTTCAGTCATAGCCTCACCTCAGGCATTGTGTCCACTGAATGGCGCACAACAATGGTTATTCCACTCCACAAAGGGGGAGCCACTACAGACCCCGGGAACTACCACCCATTAGCCTGATGAGCCTGGCCTGCAAGGCTAGGGAACTTATCATCATGGAACTTATAAACAAAGACATTGGTAATCTCCAAAGTCTGGACCCCACCCAGTTTTGGTTTGTAAAAGGCAGATCATGTCTCCTAAAACTGATAGACTTCTTTGAAGCAGTCACCAAAGCCGTAGACGTGTGTAAGGTGGTTCACACAGCCTATTTAGATCTCGTCAAGGCTTTTGACACCATCCCCCATTCTGGAATTATAGATGAACTCACTAAACTAGGTATAAATCCCTATGTCACAATATGGGTTGTCAATTGGCTCACTGACAGAACCCACACTGTGAAAGTAGCAGAATCCAAACCTGACTTCAGACCAGTGATAAGTAGAGTACCAAAGGGTTCAGTCCTGGGTCCTCTCCTATTTGGTATCTACTTCTCTGAAGTACAGGCTAACACAGAAGGTCTTTGGCTAACAAAGTTTGCAGATGACTGCAAACTAGGAGCCATCATCGAAACTCCTAACAATGTGGACATCCTACAAAAAGGCCTCACTGAGACAGATGCCTGGTGTCAAAGCCATGGCCTCAAGTTCAATGCTAAAAAGTGCACTGTCATCCCCTTTGGTAAAAACTCTGTACCCATAAGCTACCACATAGGCGGTAGTCTACTTAACACCAAAATATGATAAGAGACCTTGGGACACAGGTGGACAGTAGTCTCTGCTTTGATAATCCCATTGCCACAGTAGTCAGGAAATCCTTCTACATGGCACACCTCATCACAAAAGGTTTCTCATCCAGGAAAAAAAGAGGTTATTGTTCTACTTGTCAATTATTAGACCTATTATAGAGTACAATGCCCCTTTTGGTATGTACCTCACAAGACATCCACAACAACTGGAAAGGCCACAGAAATACCTCACAAAGAGGATTACCAGCCTCAAACAGATGCCCTACAAAGACCGACTCAAAAACCTCCAGCTTTACTCCATTGCATATCACCTACTCAGAGGTGATCTCTGCCTAACATACAAAGTTATGTCAAACCCAGAGCTGTTGGACATGCTCCACTTAAAGAAATCCCAATCACTCCAAGCTACAAGCTCTAGGGACCTAAACCTTGTCACCACAATAAACAGAACATGCTGGAGGGATAGATTCCTGTCCTAGAGAATTCCCATACTCTGGAACAAACTACCTCTCTATAGCAAACATAGCTCCTCATTAACACTCTTCAAGAAAAATCTCGATGATTGGATGGGAAATAGGAAATTCACCCCAGGAATCATTTCTGTGGCTCTGCTCAACAGGGGCACAGGAAAATTATTTTTTTGGGTGGTAAAAGCCAGGGTACCTTTTTGGCTAGGCTTATATAGGCCCTAGGGCCAATAGCCTAGTACATACTTATGAACCTATGAACGTATGTATGAGCATGCCCAATTGGAGTTTTGGCTTGTTCTAAACTGACTCCAGCCCACACCTAGTTGTACTCCAGTCCAGGATTTTGTGTATTACACAATATGACATTGGTCCCTATTTCTGCACTGCTGCAGTCACAGGGACTAAGGTTTTCTAAAGTTGTCTTATGAAATTGATATGTGACAGTGGTTAAAATAGTACTGCACAAACAGAGTGACAGTCTGTAGAACACACATCACTGATACCGCACATCCAAAAAAGTGGATACTTCTAGATGAAAACCATGAATACCATCACACAAGGTGATTGCCTTAGTCCTTTAAGCCGCAGAAGCTACTTGACAGACAGGGGGTCATTCATCACACAATCACATGCATAAATATGGACATTGTTTTTTTCCTTGGTTACCTAAGACATACAATGTATGATATATTTCTATACTACTGTCCTGAGACTGAGTGAAATGCTCATATACTATTGATGAGTTACTGTTAAAGCAGTTACAAGGGAACACTGCTGTGTTGGTGTGGGGGAACATCACCACATGTTCTTCTGGGATACACGACAGTCTGACTGTTATTTAACCTGACTGTCTAACATCTCCTTACCATGATGTACCAGTAATCTGTTGCAGTAAGACTGCATGAATATTCCACGCATGAGGACTACTGAATACAAATGGAAACGTTAGTCGAATGGGTATCTGTAGTCTCATGTGGATGCCATTTTTGTCCAACTAGCCCACTATAGTTACTTGCATAATGTATCTGGTCCACACATACACTGACATATCATAATAATCCAGTAGACTACTGGGTAGGTTACGAACTTAACCTGAAAATGCAGCAGTTGACACAACTGTAGTTCAGGGCTGTCTCTGTCTGATGCAAGCAGCACACAGCCAATACATGATTAGATACAGGATATGGGAGTCACCTTGCATCAATTTTAATATCTTTTTGTGAGGCGGGTTTTAGCCCCTATGTCTATAAGTTATCAGTAAATGTGCTATGCATTGTCTCTTAGCCAAAGCCAGGGAATACCGGGCATGCCAGCATCTGCCTACAGGGACATCAGCATGGGGTTCTTCCTCAGAGTCCTCATGTGACTGTGGCTGTGGTGACCTAGGCACTACTGGGGGGCTGTGCATCCTTTCTTTTTGCTGATCCTGCTGCAGCTGTTTCCACATGATCAGATTGTGTAGCAAAGCACATACTGTGAATATCTGTGCATATGTGGCTGGAGTATATTTCAGGGCTCCACCAGATATATCAAGGCACCGGAGCCATGACTTCTGAAGCCCAAACACATGCTCTATAATGTTACTTCTGAAGCCCAAACACATGCTCTATGATGTTCCTAGTTTGTGCATTTGCCTCATTATGGCATTCTTCCATGTGTGTGTGTGAATTTCTGATGGGTGCCATCATCCACAGTTCCAGGGTGTAGTCAGCATCCTGCAGTAAATGGCCATGGGGGGTGTTCCCCCTAACAATCATCTGGTATAGCTGTGATGTGTGCCAGATATGGGAGTCATGATAACTGCCAGGGTTGCCAGCACACACATTCAGGGTTATTCCCTGGACAATGCACATGATCTGACAGTTGATGGAGTGGTACCCCTTCCGGTTAACATAGATTGTACCCTGCTCACCAGGTGGTGCCTTGATGTGTACATATGTACAATCTAGCTTCTTCTTCTTTTGGCTTTTCCCGGTTAGGGGTCACCACAGCGGATCATCTGGCTGCTCATGATTGGCAGTGGAATTTTACAGTGTCAAGTTGCCAGCCCAGCACCCAACTTTCCACAGAAGGCACCCACATGCACAAACTCACACCTAGGGTCAATTTAGAGTGTCCAATCCACCTACAGCATGTCTTTGGGATGTGGGAGGAAACCGGAGCACCCAGAGGAAACCCACGCGACCACAGGGAGGACATGCAGACTCTGTGCAGAAGGCACCCCAGCTGAGGATCGAACCGGAGAACCTCTTTCTGTGAGGTGGCAACACTAACCACTGCACCACCGTGGCCACCCACATATGTTTAATCTATGGCAGGGTAATGTGCTACATGGTAGAAGTGTTGCATATTTCTGGCCCTCACCTCAGGGATAAGGGGAAAAGTTAGGTGCTCACTGGCATATGGAAGTATAGCATCCAGCAATTGGTGGATTCTGGATGCAGACGCCTGTCACACCCCCAGCATGTCCCCAATGGTCATTGAAAAGTACCTATTGTTAGTATCCTAAGGGCTACACATACCTTTCTCTCCACTGAGATGAGTTCCCCTTAGTTAGAGCTGTCTTTTAGTTGAAGGCAGCAGAGCTCAGTGAGTTCTTGTAATATGCCCCTGTCCAACCTGTAGCGCACTATAATATCCAGCTAATGTAGCTCCTGAAAGGTTACCCGGAGCCTGAACACTCTTCTCCTTCTCGGCCAAGACCTATTGTCAGCAGCACCAGCAGCATTGACTTCAGCATGTAGCACATACAGATGTAGCAGACCTGCAGCAGCCCCTAGCATTATGCCAGTTAAAATTCCCAAGCCTCTACCCCAATGGCCCAGAGTATTGAGGGAAAAGCAGAATGTAGGGTGTATGCATATTTTGTGCAATTCTGCTTTAGGGCCACCATATGGGATTGCCTAATTATGATGCAGTTTACCTGCTCAGAATATAATTAGCACAGCTTATACAAAAGTCAAAAATATGTATTGAAGATATCTGGGTTTAACTGATTGCTGTCTAAGTCATCACTGCCATGTGGGTAGACTGCCCATGGGAACACACTAAGTTATGCGGCTTACTGTGCAAACACTCACACTGGAAATAAAAAAATCCTAAAAATAATAAGGCACACCCCCCTGATATCATCTACATCCTCTGGGAGTATCAAAATCATGTGGGAGCCTACATGAAGGGGATATGCAGACACGGTTGCTCCTTTTAGCAATGCAGGAAATCTACCTCATTTGCATACATATCCATGCTGACAACCTAGATAATACAAAGTTTGTAGCTGTGTGAACTTGGTGACAGCACTTCCGCACCATTGTATGGACCTGATGCAAGGTCCTACAGTGTATTTGTGAAAATCATATTAGAAATGTTATTATTTATTTATTTTTTTCTGTTAAGCATGTTTGCGCACTGCAGCGCACAGCACAAACATGCTGAAATTATTAAAAAATATATATTTATTTTTACATATTCTTTTTCTTTTTCAGACATCCACAATGTACCTTTTGCATGTATATGTATGTGATCTAACATGTTCTGTGGATTTATGTCTATATTTGTGGAGGTTTACATCTCCTTCTGTATGTTTAGACTCCTGTACACAGAAGAATTCCACATACATTATGTACACTGACATGGAGTCTAAACTGATGCCTTTCTGCATGTTGGATCTCTCCGCCTGGGTCAGTTGCACAAGATTCAACTCCTTGTGAGGTAGTTTGCATTCCACGGAACTTTCCCTGTTTGCTCATGCTTGCGTGTCACTAAGCGATACTTATTCAATCTAATATTGTCTACTCTCATGTTTGCATCATGACAGGATGTGTACACCAAAAAAAATTTGTGTTAGCTTTACTGAATTCCCAGCAGAAAATATTTATTCAGTTATGGCAGACACTCGATTACAAAGTCTGAAGTTACAGAAACCAATAGTTTGGATACTTGTCTAAACATTTAGGTCTTTTGTACCCTGGATATTTGTTTTCATTTTTGAATCGATTTTTTTAATTTGCAAGGACTGTAAATACGTTCATTTATATTTTGACATTTTACTAATTGGTGTGCACTATTAAGCACTCAGAAGAAAAAGACCTTATTGAAGATCATAAGTTATAAATCAGAAATTTGATAGTTTGTAGAAGTCATTACAGAATAATCATGGCAGTTATTACAGACATTTTAATTAAAATATGTAGGCTGCATCTTTGTCTTTGGGGACATTGTGATATGTGGTTACATTTATATTTCTCTGCTTCACATTGTATTTCAAGTGCTGTAGTTTGCAAACTTGGAAATTAATGTTTTAGTGTTTTTGCTGCTAAGATGCAATTCAGAAAATGTTATTTATGTGTGTGTGTGTGTGTGTGTGTGTGTGTGTGTGTGTGTGTGTGTGTGTGTGTGTGTGTGTGTGCAGTGCACACACACACACACACACACACACACACACACATACACACACAGTCATGCACACATTTAGAATTTAAAGAAATAGGTCTTGACAATTATGGGATTAAACTCTAAACAGCCAAGAGAATCATTTTTATCCACTCCCCAAGGGCACAGAATTGAAAGTTCTGACACTGGTGAGTGATTATGTCTTTATGTGATGGACATTACTGAAATAATAACAAGTTATTCAAAATAGTAAAAAATAATCTACTGCAACATGTGCAAGAGAGTTATCAGGTATATTCAGAAATATCAGCAATGCAGCCATGCAGCAGGGAATAGTATGTTATTGGTGGTGTGACATGATCCAATGCCAATTATATATGCAAAAATGTACAAAATGCGCAGTGATGCAGGAAGTCAGTTGGGGCTATGAATGATTTATACTCATGCCACCAGCAGCAACCAAGCTTAAACACACACACAGCTGTACTGTAGCCATGTGTTGCAAAGGACATTAAACATGAAGGTTGTGTATCTTATACTATGCATGTTCATATCCACAATGAAAGATCTCAGAGATGCAACACATGCTATTGTCTGCAGCCCACAGAAGGGAATGGCAGTACAGTATCAAAGAAGACCATTATAAAAATGGGGAGGTAAAGCAGAGGCTGTATATAGGGAAATGGAGAAGAACGAGCAGAAGAATGCATGGAAGAATAAGGATAGATGAGGGTAGGACTAATGCATTTTTCAGGACAGGCTTCAATTTTTTTCTTTCCTGAAGAGAGGAAAAGAGGAAGAAAAAAAGGTTCAGTTGAACTGAGGAATGAAGGAAGGTAAATGGAAGTTAACACCGGCAGATGTATAAACACATTTACAAATATCAACAGAGGAGGCGATGAGAAAAAAAGTGGGACAAAAATGAGTAGCTGGCAGAAAATGTGTGGACATTTGGTGATGGGAAGGATTAGTAGAGAAAAGGGAAGGTGAAGATAAACACAAGGAAGAGGAAAACAGTGATGGGGATAGGCAGCACTACGATGATCTAATCAGTCTTGACCAGAGGCAAAATCTCACCTAAGTCAATCACCTACATAGCTGATATAAGGGGTGGGCATAACATCCTGTGGTTTAATGATTGTTGTTGGCCAGAGTCATGACTCTATAAACAAAGAAAAGGCATGATCCATGCTACCAGTATGTGCATCCAGCCAGAGGTCCACCTTAAACCACACCTCTCACAGCACTTTCTATCTTGTAGCCCTTTTGGGCCCTTGTGCACAAATCTTAAAAGTGAAGCCTTTGCCCAAGTGGCCATGGAAGTCACCAGTGAGTCCCTCTTGTTGCCTTCTGCAAGAAGGCTTTCATCATTTTGCAGTGAGGTAGGGCTGGTGACTACAAGGGACTTAGTGATGGGTGCAGATGTGGACAAAGAAAATGGTGACTGCTGGTACAAGAATTCCTGCACCACATAATTAATGTGAAAATTAAAAAAAAAAACAAATAAGATAAATAAAAAAGTAAGAACAGATAATCATACAAGTTACACAGTAGTCCCCACCAATATCCTGGATAGTGGCATCCTTCCACCTGACACCTATAGAGTATGGCCTATGTCCACTGGCTGGGCAACTGATTTGCCTTGATTTCCTGAGATGCTGGAAAAAACAAACATGAGAGAAATTTATCAACATATCCCTGACAAATGAAGAAAAAACAGGAGAATCTACAATCCCTTTGTAATCTTGCCAATACAGCACAAATGACGTTATGAAAACAGGTGACTCTGAATTCCAATCCTCTTCTTTCCAATGGAAGAGAAGATCTGGCTGTTCCATCCACAAGTCAATGTATTTATAATCTAAGTGAAGTATACAAGGGGCATCAGTCATCTCTCTGACAAACAGTTGCCATGGATCCACTGTATACAGTAGGATCTCATACTTGCTTATTAGATGTTCATTGTGGTCCTTGTGCAGAAATTGCAGGAAAATCTAAAGCTCTTTCTTGAACCAAGCTGAAGTCCTTCCATACTGTGGTACCAAAGAAGCCATGACCAGTTTATAAGTATCACTCAAGAGAAAGATTGATGGCTGCAGTACACACTCACATGACATGAGTAACACATAATGCACATCAATGGGCATCATGACAGTAAAGTGATGTTAATGTCCAGTACCACAGACAGAGCATATATTTGTGGAACAATAGGAAATATTAGTGCAAACATCACACATGGTAGTGCTGTGCTAAAGTTAAGTATGCTGTATATCTAGCATGTCAGCGTGCAACTCAGTGGCAACAGAGCAGGCCAACATATTAAGATCATGCTACAGCATTCTACAGCTTAGCATGATTCCAGAGTATGCATAATCATCAGAATGGCTCAATCAACATGTGCACCTACATGCATGCATCATGCAAATTAATTTCAGAAACATTCTAATTGTATTACCTCATATACATAACCCTTACATTATGTAGCAAATGTCACATAAAATCTGACACTATTGTGCATATGACTGCATTACAGCAAATGACTATAATCTACAGAATTCTAGAACAGAAAAGAAATGCATTGAACTACAGATGACTCATCTAGAGAAATGAATTGTGGTAAGGGAATACAGATGTACAACACCATGGGTGGGTCAAAGAACAGGGACATATACTACTTGGGAGTGTTTGCTGTATTAGTAGTAAGAACTGGGGATTGTCACGTACTACTTGTGGGTAATATAGTGATGTAGTCTACTTGTCATCAGCTACATTGCCAGGGATTTCTGTATAGATATGGGGGTATCCCAACAGAAGATAGGGGGCAATAAGCTGATTAACTTGCAAAATTAGGCCAGCATCCACATAATGGAGGGAGAGGGATCAGGTAATGTTAGTAGTGCTGTCTCCAGAGGTGTGCAGGTAATGACAATCATCTATGTGGTCGGATGAGCCGCAACATACATGATATACCTCATCTTCTATGTGGTCTATGGCCTGCGTGTTACAGCACAGTGGCACTACCTGGCATACTGGTATAGTCTGGACTATGCCAAAATTGTAGAGCAGCCATGGCACATCACCTGTACAGTTGCACTATGACCAAAGGCCAAGAGAGGGATTATATCTGTAAAATGGCACTGACCATAGTTGCAGTCAGAGATATAAAGGTACTGACATATGACAAAATGAGTTCCAAAGGCTGTAAAAGTTCAGCACAGCATTGATAGAGGTGGAGTTTTACATGTTGCTTGCCTATAGTAAACTGGTGCCTGCTAAAGAAATGGATGGCAAAACCTTCCACGATCAGGTGAAGCATGGCTGTCTGCATGATATCAATGCCATGGGTCACTATAATAGGAAAATACAGCAACTTCAATATAGAGTGATTGATGTAATACTGCATACATGGAAAAAGGTGCAAGCCATTGCCAGGGAAAGCTGGTCATTGCATGAGGGCCACCAACACAGGCTTTCTGTTATCTTGAGCAGGGCCTGAGTATTCAGATGGACTGATGGTAACACCATGTTTGTCAGTCAGGGAAACATTAGGTCAGTATGCCCATGTGCCATTACCATAAAACAGTGGATTACCATTGTCTGTGCTCTACCAGTTATAAACATACATACATTTACCTCCAGGTACATCAGGAATGCAGCAGTCATGTCCTGTGCCACAAGATCATATATGTCCTTTGATTTTGTATATGCATGTGGCATCATGTAGTAAGGTGTCATCTATGCGTTGACATAGCTGTATAATTTTCTGTATGCACATTAACAAGAACTTGTTTGGAGCTTCGTACAAAGTACAACTGGACAGGCTATGCCTGATGTCACTGCATCACCTGTGCCTGATAATAATGGCAGACTTGTAAAAATAATCAACACAGGCTCTGATCTTACTTGAACCACTCACTGTTAATTTGTTAAGGACTTTTTCGTCAACCACTATTGGAAAACTTCATCAGACAACAATTTACATCAAAGCACTCATTTTAAAACCAAAAGGGCACCAAAACTAACAATCAAATCATCACTCCAATTAAATGAATGAATAATTAATTAGCAAGGTAACCCTGCTCACAGACTTGACACTCAACTCTAAATTTTGGTGACAAAAATTTTGAGGTTGATCCTTTAAGGGTGGTTAGTACTTACAATCCACCTGTATGTCCTTCTTTGTCCTTGTTTGAACATATGTGTGAGTTTGATTTAAGAAGCTTACACAAGGGTATCAAGAAGAATGACATTGTGAACATAACTAAAAGCGAGGCTGAAGCCCTCAGTTCCATCAAAACTTTACCAGTCCGATTTTTGAAACCAGACAAAGGTGGAGGACTGGTGATTATGAGTAATGATGATTATGAGACTAAAATGTTGGGGGTGTTGGACAGTGAAATTTATATCAAATCTAGTTCCAATGAAATGAACATTGCACACAACACAGTTTTTTCATTTTTTAGGGATTTGTTGATTGAAGGTTTGATTGTACAATTATTTAGTGATTTTGAAACAGAGAACACCGAACCTGTTCAGACTACCTAAATTACATAAAAATGTTAATGATCCCCCGATGAGAGCTTTAGTGAATGCGGGGTCATCTGTTACATATGCATACTCTAAATATGTAGACCACTTATTAAAAAGTATGTGGTCAGAGAAGAACAGATTTGTAAAAACTCCTGGGCTTTTTTGAGAAGTTTGGAGAATTTTGTATACCATGACAACATTTTCTTCTTGACAATAGACGTCGCTGATCTATATTTTTCTATCCCACATGAGGTGGGATTAGAATACATCACCAAGGAATTGTTATTTTATGAGGCTGAGAGTAATGAGATATGGTTAATCCAGAAGTTATTAGATATTATCTTAAACAACAACTATGTTAGCTTTAATGGTTACATCTACAAACAAGTAGTGGGTGTAGCTATGGGTTCCCCATGTGGGGTGAGCTATGCCAAACCTAGTTTTAGCACAATGGGAAAGTGAGCATATATTTAAGAAGAACATTTACGAGAAGGTAAAACTTTACAACAGGTTTATGGATGATATTTTATTATGTTTGAAGGGAGTGTGGATGACACACGGTTATTTGTGGAGATTTTAAACAACAGTACACCTTTTTTGAAATTTACTTATACCTATGAAGATGACACCATTAATTATTTATATGTAGAACTGAAGAGAGACCCTATATGTAAGGGTTACTTGGCTAAAACATAGAGAAAGCCTACGTATTCGAACACACTGCTACACTTTTCCAGTTGTCACCCATTCCATCAGAAAATGTCTGTCCTAAAAGGACAGTTAGAAAGAGCAGCTCACTGACAACTGAGGATTCTACCTTTGAGGATGAATGTATCTTATTGAAACACATGTTCATGAGTCGTGTTACCCAGAGAAGATGGTGGATGAATTAGTGGGGTAGTCTGCCTTAAAAGGTTGGTTGGTTCTTTTAGTCCCATTCTTACTAAGAGGGAAAAGGTTATTGAGTTGATGGTGGGAGAAAGGTCGGTCGGTTTGGCCCTAACTACGGCTAGCACTCCACCATTAGGGGAGGGTTCTATGGTCAAGGACGCGGTGTGTTATAAGGGGAGTTTCATTACACCCTTCTGTTTGGAGGCAAACCTAATCGGGAACATTTTTAAAAGGAGTTGGTATTTGTTGACATTTGAGAGAGACCTAGTAGAGAAACTAGGTGACAACCCGATTGTAATTTTTAAGAAGGGTAGGAACTTGAAGAGTATAGTAGAAAACAACACCTTGAAACCTATTAGGACTGAAGGAACATACAAATGTGAAGTGTGTAATTATTGTAGATTTATTTCTACAGGGTTTAGTTTTACAGTAAACCAACATGTACATAAAGCCAGAGGTAGGTATAATTGTATCTAAATCTGTGGTGTACTTGGCTTCCTGCCAGATGTCTCCAGCATTTTATGTTGGAAAGACTGACAGGAAGCTAAAGGAAAGGATTTATGAACACGCATATCACATCAAGAAAAAAAGTACTACTAACGCTCTGGCCAGACACTGTAATGAACACCCCTGTCATTCCTTTTTATTTAAAGTTATAGTGTTAGATGGAAAAGGTGGACCTTATCAGTTAATACTAGAGAAATGCGAATTGGTTTGGCAACTTAGATTGAATTCCTAAACTCTCCCCGGATTAAACAAAGTCACCTCTTTGGCATGCATTTTAAAGTTGAGAAGTTTACTTAGGTGACTTCATAATTTTTTAGTTATTTGTATAAGTTAAGTTTTTATTGTATTTATCAACATTCTTTCCTTTACTTTTTAATTACAATTTGTAGGATTTTTTTATATGTAGAACATAGTTACCCTTTGGCTTTGATTTGACACAGATAACCTTTAAGGTCGTGGCAGTTGTCCAGTTATGTTTTGCATATATACATAATGATTTTATTTAATGTGTCTATTTTTACATTTTCACACACTGCTGTATGTATATGTTCTAAAGAAAGAATGTTGTTATAATAGGAAAAGTATATTACATTTATATTTATATGTATTTTTCACTCTTATTTTTCACTCTTATTTTTTTTTTTTGAGTGTCAAATCTGTGAACAAGGTTACCTTACTAATTAACTATTCATTTGTTTAATTGGAGTGATGATATGATTGTTAGTTTTTTCACCCTTTTGGTTTTAAAAGGAGTGCTTTGATGTACATTGTTGTCTGATGAAGTTTTCCAATAGTGGTTGACAAAAAACGCTTAACAATAAATTAACAGTGAGTGGTTCAAGTAAGATCGGAGCCTGTGTTGATTATTTTTACAAGTTGTCTTGTTTTCTTTTTGGGATTTAACATAATAATGGCAGACTGCCCATATCACAGCTGAATGATATACTGACAATTTCAGGAAAATTAAAAGTGGATATCCTAGTACTATTCCTGTCTCTGGATACACTTCTGAAGGACATCAATGCCTAACATGCATAGCCTGTGTTTAGTGGTAGCTGACCTATCTGTTGAAGCCCACCATATGATACCTATTCCTTATCTGTGTACACTTTGGCAGGGAAGGTGTTGTCACTACAAGCTATGGACACATAACAAGAGGGAGACATGTTAGTGGGTGATTTGACAAAAAGTCCTACTCGTTCCAAAATTTAAACATCAGTCACTGTACACACAAGTAAGGGTTCAGACATAAGCAGTTGCTACTCATGTTGTATTAGAGAAAATTAGTGTGATGAGTAGCATGTGAAAGGACATATGTGAAGGCCTATAATGTCTACCTACTGACATGGTGTAAAGGTACTTACAGCATTCTTACAGGCTGTGGGCTAAAGAGGGCTGCTTAGAATACATTCTATTCTTCATGAGGTATGGGCCCACTGCCAGCTGTGGACATACAAGAGACCAGTTGTCTTGTATACTGTCATGGGCTGATCTATGTAGCAGTCTCAATCCACTCCAGGACCTTTTTCAGCCAGAACAATTCTGAGGGATGCATCCACCATGAAGTATGGACTTGGCCATAGTGGTATCCAATGCTCCTTTGTCTGCATTGTGGAATGGTTACACTTGACAAGGCCAGCCAGTGTCCAACATGCACAACCACAGTGCTAACATCCACCAGGATGTGACCATTCTATTCCCAACACTCCTCAGGATCCAGATCATATTTTAATGAGAAAACAAGGCAAGGACTATTGTTTCATATTCTTCTTATAATAATATAAGACATATAATGCAGTCATAAAATGCATATGTAACAAATATATATATATATATATATATATATATATATATATATATATATATGGGCCTACCTGACATGGTCGACAGTTTATTTGGTCGACAGTTCATTTGATCGACAAGCATTTTAGGAGGGGGGCTTCACCCCCCACACCCCCCAGTATGGGGAGCTGTGCCCCCCACACCCCCCCTAACTATATATATCAACTCCAGGGTTGCACAACATTGGGGAAGGGGGCAAATCTGCTTGTCAACCAACTGAACTGTCGACCAAATGAGTGCCGATCATATGAATTGTCGACCATGTCAGGTAGACATATATATATATATATATATATATATATATATATATATATATATATATATATATATATATCACAAAAAGATAGATAAATAGATTTTAGCTGTATATATATATATATATATATATATATATATATATATATATATATATATATATATATAAGTAAAACATAAAAAATACAGTAATTTAAAGGCAAAAAACATTCAACGTCTTAAGGTCCTAGATTTTATATATATATATATATATATATATATATATATATATATATATATATATATATATATATTTATTTTGTTACATATGCAGTTTTATGAATGTATTATGATTTTTGTACTTAGGTGCTGCGCATATGCTTTTATGTGACTGTTTAAATAATTTGAGTGCTTTGTTGTCACATGATTAATCAAGGAAGGTAGTATATGTCATTTAAAGTGAGTTTTTTAGTTCGATCTGCTGTCAAAGACGTATGTCCAAGACATTTGCCCACTCAACCAAAACAGAGGCAGCTATGGCTAGCACACATTGTACAAACCATGAAATGGATCCCATATCTGAAAGGTTGCACTTAGGAGTGGGAAAAATAGCATTATCTAACCATTGGATATACCATGGCAAACAGTGCAGTCATCTATGTGGGTATATGAACTATGGGACAATACTGATGTAGAAAATAAACAGATGCCCATCCAAAACAGAATACAAAACATGTTGTAAACTGGTCATGGAGGCTGCACAGAAACATGCAGCAACACTGAGGGACTTGCAGGAATGTATAGCAAGTACTGCCTGTACAGTACCTGTGTCAACAATCGCCTGAAGTCTACACAAGTATGGTCTATGGGTTGAGGTAATCAGATGGAAGAGTTGTCTCACATGAAACATCATCCTCGGCTCTGTACAGGTAACATAAGCATAACATCAAGTCTCCCAAAGGCACGTGTTGCAATGTGTACTGGTGTCATGAGACCAAGGCTCAAACCTACAGACAGTATTCATAAAGATACGCGTGGTGGACAAGCAACACCTCACTCCACCTCAGGGCCAATATCCACAATTTTTAGCTTGCTGGTGCAGTGTACACCTTTAGGGTTGCTGTTCCTTAGCTGTAACTAGGCCAGTAGACATGGTGTTTGGATTTTGGATTACTGCAAAATAACATTCATGTGTGGCCCATAGTTGTCAGGCATTCGTAATAAGGCTGAGGATGGGGATGGGTGTCAGCTTGAAACACAACAGTGAACTGAAGCATATATCCAAAGTTCACAAAGAATGGCTGTATCTGAACACCGTCAAGGTTATGAATTGTACCAGACATAACCCAGACTCTACAGTAATAGTGAAGCCACTGTGTGACCTCCAAGGGCTGTGCACATGAGATGACTTTGCAATCTGGCAGAGTTGGGAGAACTTTGTAGGGAAGAGTGACCAAATAATGGCAAGTGAAGATGGACCATGCTAGTATTCCCCTTCCAGGAATAGTGACTGCTGTAGTTCACTTAACAGGTGCATCAACAAACCATCATGTTAAGGGTGTGCACACTTATGCAACACACATATTGTAAGCATCTCATTCAGCATCTGCATGACTAACACATTTGTTTGATACTGCATTGGATTGCACAGGTTATATGTCACATGTCAGGTGTGTGTAATGTTAACAAATGCAGTATTGCGGCCCCACTGCATATCATAGAAGAGGCTGGCATGTCAACAAGGGTGTGTACACTCCTCATATCCATGTTAAGCTTTGAAGGTTGTCAGTGTAACGAGATTTTATTACACATGCATGTACTGCTGATGATGATATCTGCAAATGAAAAGTCAGACAATAATTATTGACATCAGTCCTCATATCATCCCAGGTATGTGCCAGACAAACACATAGGGACTGTGAGCAACAGAGCAAACATGACTGCCACACATATACACATTCAGCAATGGTCTGTAGACTTGTGAGGTATGGTGCACAATACATGCCAGTGTGATGTACAGGTGCACAGCAATACTGTGTACATGGGTGCGGTGTGTTCCAGGGGAAGGGACATTATCTACTAATAAAACTCATGTATCACAGAGATGTATAATTTTGGTAACAAGGATTGAGTATGGCTGCAGTGCATGTTGTTGAGTGCCACATGTTGATTGTTGAGTAATGAGAAATCTGTGTGATATCTTTGTGCCACCTCACCTGTAAGTGCGTGTGTGTGTGTGTGTGTGTGTGTATGCATATGTGTGTGTGTGTGTGTGTGTGTGTGTGTGTGTGTGTGTGTGTGTGTGTGTGTATGCTTGAGTGTAGAAGTAAACCATAACATACAGGTCTTAATTTACATTTCTTGTCTGCCCCTCACAGGTTGTGAGGTGGGTCAGGGTCCCTCCTGCAGGCAAACTGATATTAGTATCAATACAGACTCTGACAATGATGATAGGCATAGTGAGGCACAGGCAGGGTTGTCAGGGGCTGAATCTGTGCCATTGGTTGCCATCACACTTTTATCCATCCCATCCCCACACACAGTCACAATGCCAATACAGACCCCTTCACCAGTGGTCATAGATGAGGGACAGTGGGCAGGTGGTGACATGGGACAGGAAAGTGACTATGGCAAGTGTGTCTGTACACAACAGCCATAGCTGGATGGCCAGCGAGGTCCCACACAGCAGATGTACAGAGGTGCTCATAGGAGGGCTGCTGGCCATCCTGCCCTTGGCAGAAGTTCCACCGCAGGTGTCACCAGACGAATGTTTCAGGTCATCATGGAGGCAGGTATGAAACATTACACCAGAGATAGTCTGAGGCTGCAGAGGGCTACTCCTCCTGCTGTATGTGACTACATCAGTGATCTTGCAGATGCCCACCGTTATTTTGCAGAGGTCATGGATTGATGGTTAGATAAAATGGTGTGAATCCTCAACCCTGTGGTGTCTGTGGCAGAGCATGTGGTAAGAGTAGGGCTTCTGCCACGTGAACGTAGGTCAGCAACACCCGCAGGTGGAGGTCTACATGGACATGTGACATCTTACGGCTGCTCCCATAGAGACAGTACCACACCAGCACTGCAGAGGGTGCTGTCCACACCACAACAGAGCAGGCCACATGCATGTGGTCCTGGCTGTTCCCAACAAGGATGCGGATCCAGCGGACAATTGTCATCATCAGGGGAGAGTACCACATCTTGGCTTCTGCCTGGTAACACCCATGAAATCACTGGCAGGCACATTTCCCATGCCAGTGGCTGGACACGGTGAACTGTACACCCTGCCATGTACAGTCCACATCTGTCCAACATACACCTGTATAGGGCAGCCACATGGCAGAACTGTGTGCATACATACACACACACACATCACCAACACAGCTAGGGCATCTCCATACCTACACACACCACGTCTGCACAGGCCATTTAAAAAAGAACTCCCTAACCCACACACATGATGTCAACCAAACAGTTCAACCTAGGCCTCTAGCAAACCCACACCACACCCTGTGCATATGATGATAACTGTGCCACATCCTTGTCATCCATACTGTTGATGCAGGGACATGCTAATATGGTTCTGATGCACAGGGTGAATGTACTAAAGTTTAGCAATTTAATGCTCTTTAATGTGTTGTCAGCTGGAATGTTTAATGCTTACATGTCAGGGTGTATAGCTGTCCAGCCATGATGCATTATAGTTGTCGTTAACACTGACCGATTGTGTTCTCCATAATGTATTTTGTTTGTATTCTAGGTGTCTATGGGTCAGGAGGATGTTGGTCTGCTGTCCTTTCCTACAAGGGGTGTGGCACTGTGGTGACACATTGACTGTGTCATATCCCTGGTACAACTGAACACATGTAACAGGTCTATATAACACAAAAGAATCTGGAGGCAGCGCACACAAACCGCACTTTATTCGAAAAATAAATAAATCCAATTCTTAATCACAAAGGTCTATATAACAGTTACTGCATGTGCCATGTGGCTGATAGGTCTGAGGGGTGTATACAGGTAAGTGCATGGTGGCTGATGTAAGCAGCTCTTCTACAGTAGGCAATGGTAAGTGTAGTGAGTGGCACACACCAGATGTTTGTGAATAACGCACACATAGAGGCTTTTGTGTTGTTGCAACACATAGAGAATACTGTTCACATGGATGTACTTCATTTTGCAGAGAACTCATTTTGGCCTATGTAATTCCACCAAGACCAAATTTCCAAAACATCACATCAGTAAATAATCAGCCGTCAGTTTAATGTCATTGAAAATGGTACTGGCAGGGTATATGTCCTATTCCCCAATGTAGTGCATTCCTGGAGTTGGTAAACATAGGTGTGCTGGTGTGGGTGGCACAGCCCCCCCCCCACTTTGGAGGGTGTGGGGTGGTGTAGAACCACACATATGTGATTAACAACTACTTAACCTCTTAGCACAAACTGTACAGTATAACAGCATACTAAGTGGAGGAATCAAAACAACAATAACCCCAATGTGGATGGCTGTGCCCCACCCAACTATATTTTATATATATATATATATATACATATATATATATATATATATATACATATATATATATATATATATATATATATATATATATATATATATATACATATATGTGTGTGTGTATATATATATATATATATATATATATATATATATATATATATATATATATATATATATATATATATATATATATGTGTGTGTGTGTGTGTGTGTGTGTGTGTGTGTATATATATATATATATATATATATATATATATATATATATATATATATATATACCAACTCCAGTATTGCTGTACAGCTGTACAGTGGGGAAGAGGGCATATACACATCCATTACTAGTTTTGATGGAATTAATTTCCACAAGATGATTGCTTTGAAATGTTACCTTTGCTAGTTAGTTCTCAGACAAATAACCACTTGGGATATATGTTTTCTGCAAAGTGAAGTAGATCCTTTCACATACACATACACACTTACTTGGCAACACTGAGAGTAGAACTCCTACCTAGGTACTTATTGCTACAAAATGTGTTTGGCCTTAATTGCACACACCACAGAGCTTGTAGGGTGAGGTGTGTCCCGAGCTTCCTGTAAAGTGAACAATATCACCAGGTCTTGTACAGTATGGTAATGGAGATGTACTGGGTGTTAATAGACAATACATAGTATAACATACTGTTATATACACATTGACAAACACCTACAGTCATAGACACATTTGACAGACATGGCTTTAGCAGTGTTGACTACCTTGACAGTGAGTCCATACTATTACAGAGTTTTTGCATACAGCACATGCATCATTGGGCTGGATAGTGTCATCCATTACCTGTATGGTTGATGGTGATAGCGGTCCTCATACAGTGGACCTTGGGACATGTACTGGGAGTACCATAGTGTAAAGACAGTATACCTAGCACCCCTACCCCACATTGGATATTGTACTCACTGAAACCCATGATAATGTTGTGACATACCCACAATCACACATTGACCAGGACTGCAATACAAACCCTTGTCTAATTATTGCTACTACAGAGATATGCATTTATTGCACATGCCACAGGGATAGTAAGGTGAGGGTTTTGTCATGCCTATTCTAATGTCAACAACATCACCATCCCTTATAATGTATGACAAGGTTTAGTGTATTTGGAGAATGTGGCCTCAAAATGCTGTCTCCTACAAATATGCATGCTCACACACAATTGCACACACATACTCACATTTGCAAGGACTGAGCTGGTAACCCATGCCTATCTACCCATTTGTAGAACAGTGTTATGCTGGTACTGCAAGCTACAGGTAGCCCATATGGTAAAGAGTGTCACAAGGTACATTTAATGTGAATTACAACAGCAGCCCTTTCTAAGTATAGCAATGGGGGTGTAGTGGGTGAGAAGGCTCTTAGTGTATTTTCAACTACCAGTTTACAAACAGACAGACACTCTTATACTCAGTAATGCATAAAGTCACATTTGTCAGTACTGAGGTCCATAGGTTCAGATGTTCCTAGGTGTGTACCAAGCTAATGTCCATGGAGAGATGAGAAGAGTAGGGCATGTGAGTACACTGGTATCATGTTACCTGGCATTTTTCAGCAGGCCATTTATCAAGTGATGCCACTTGAGTGATCCTGACGGTGACAGTTAAATTCAACATCCACTCATCTGGTTTTCTCTTGAAGAGGGCCAGTGAAGTGCTCCAATTGACATGTGTGCAACATATATTGCATAACATGGTCAGTGTCTGAGCTAGGGACCTGTACCCAAACATGTTCTGTTGACTGTGATAGTCTGCTTGAGGTATTCATGGCATATGGTGCATACAGAGTGGGGTTTCCTGGCTGTGGCATTCATAAGACAGCTGGGCAAACATGTAAGTGTCACTCAATCAGAGATTGCCTGTAAGCAGCCAAGATGAATACCTGACATCTGCACATCTGTACAGAGGACAGACAGAAAGTAGATAGCCAACAGGTTATGCATTAGGATGAATGTTTTGACAGATAGACGTCTGAAATTGATAGGTATGCCATTACTACATGACAGCAGTCCTCAATGACATGTCCTAAAAACATAGTAGTCTACAGTTAATATCAACATAGATCAATATCCAATAGGAGATGCATAAAAACATACCGGTCAAACACCAAGAACATGGTAGTCAGTACTCAGACTCCAGCTTTGCATGCAGGGGTGTATGGTTCCAGTACTACAATCTGCAATCTACTCTTACTTGGAAAACCATTGTTAAAAGTAGTAATGTAATGATACAATACATGCAAGTGTGACTACATATAACCTGGGATACTACCCAAGTATGAAACACATACAAAGAGAAAAGAATGTTGTACTACCCATGTATACCAGGTGTCCCATACAGTATAGGCACACCCATTGTTACTGTAATGATAGCACATAGAAGCATGTTATGTACATGGAATTAAATATACTTATTAAAGATGTCATTACCCTGATATTTTATCAGACTGGAATGTGATCACTTGTTACCAGGGCTGAGCTATGCTTAGCAGGTCTACGCATTTCTTAAATGTAAATGCTAAGCAGATTTGAGCACTGGTAAATGAAGCCTGCACGGTGAAAGTGCCTATTCATTTAACCATGCATTAGCAGTGCTTACCGTCGGGCAAACGCACACAAACCCACTTAAAGCTGCTCAAAACTGCCTTAACTACTCTGTATCCAACAGTCCTTGTTCTGCCTAGCAACAACATAAACATCCCATGCAGGTTTTGAACCTAGGATCCTGTACACTATAGTCACAGCAATTAACCACTAAACCATCTCAGCTGTGAAGATGTCTGTTGGTTTTTCAAATATATCATTCAGTACACATACTGAATAGTAGTGACCAACTGCTTTGACTACTACAATTGTTTAGTACTTGTAAGTGAAAACACTGTTGAATCAGTCATGTCCTTATATGTAAATATACACATAGCAGATTAATGTGGTGGGATACATCTGAGAAGGTATATACAACACTCATGTTTACACATAAAAGGATATAGATATATATATATATTAATACATATGTATATATATATATATATATATATATATATATATATATATATATATATATATATGTATATATTTCTATCTCTCTCTCTATGTATATATATATATATATATATATATATATATATATATATATATATATATGTGTGTGTGGGTGTGTGTGTGTGTGTGTGTCTGTGTATGTATGTATATATACTAAATGCCCATGACGTAGTGAAGCCATACCTCAGCACCATAACTCTCAACCTCTTAGTGCAAGGAAACATAATCCATGTATTGCAGTTATAAATGTAGAATGTTGCTACACTGACAGGGGTTGTGTCAACATACATGTTGTGAAGGAAGGCTTTTCTGAAACTGACATGTACGCCATCATTTACTGACAGACATCATAAAATTATTATAGTGAAGTACCACAGAAATCACAGTAATGATCCTGTGGAATACAGAAGAAATATGAGCAATAAACTTGGACAGTCTGAAATAATCTGGTCAGTGAGGAGGTGTACGCAGAACTCCTTAGTGTAAGAAATGTGGAACAAACCTGACAAAGGGGGTGTATAAAGCCATGAAAATGGAGATATATCACAAATACTGGACTAGATAAGCTCACACAGTTGATACATTCACACCCTGCTGTCTGTTCTAACACATATTAACTGGAGGAGCAGAAGTACCAAGCCACATACTTCCCACTAGTTAGTGCAATACATCTTCACAGCAGCCCACTGCTATGTCAGAAATAAACAATACATATAGTGGCCAGGCAACAGTACATCTGACAAGTATCTGGACATAACATCACACTAGGGTAAATGCACTGAGCTGCTAGGCATGTCACCAAGCACTGTCTACACTACAGGCAGAGTGCCACAACACTAACCCAGTTTACACATGTAATTGGAAATATAGCAGGCAATACAGGCAGGTAACAGCATGGTGTAACAGATACCAGTGTGAAAGTGCTTACCCACAACCAGTCTCAACACAGTCACATAATGGTAAGCCTAAGTAATAGTATAGTCTATGGCCTGTGTGAACAAAACTCACACACTAACCCTACATATACTGCTGCAATTCACAGTGTAATCTGATGCCTGAATGTGGTATGGGACATGTCTCAATCTGCCCCTACAAACATATAGGGGGATAGGGTATCAGAAACTGGAACAACATGCAACATCAGATAGAACAGGACCAAGAACATTAACATCTACACCAGTCTGTATGCAGGCCAAATAACATAATCACAATACACTGCTACATAATAGAGACACTCTGTCAACAATCACCATAAGTACACAAACCTCACTACTGTACAGACTACAACAGAAAGTCCAGGTTTTGTCCTCAGCTATTAGGCCTCCTATACATTACATGCCTGGCAAAAAAACCGACAAACACCCAGTGGATCAAACAAAGACACGTTTAAAACTTTATTTCTCTAGCGCTTCAGTGTAACCACCTTCCAGGAGTAACAAACAATTTCATACATTCCTCTAACATTTATACTAAAAAATCATCAATTAACAATCAATTAAACACTTAATGAGAAACTTGTTCACATTTAAAGCAAACATTTCCAATTTATATCCAAGATAGTTCAGATTTACTACGGAAAATTTGCCCCAATAGTGTGGCAGAAGGACAGCTATTGGCTGATCCTTGATGCTAAAAGTTTATATACCTGCATTAGACATGAAGATGGTTTAAAAGCCATTGAATATTTTATGGGAAAGAATTCTCTTTCCAGGTTTACAATGGAAATGGTTGATTTTTGTTTAAAAAATAACTATTTTTTCTTTGACAATGAGCTGTATAGACAGAGACAGGGTACGGCTATGGGGGCAGCTTTTGCTCCCATGTATGCCAACCTTTTCATGTCTTATTTTGAAAAACAATTTTTATTTAAGTTAGACTTTATGAAGAAATATGTGGATTATTATTTTAGATTTATAGATGATTTGATTTTTGTATGCAATGGAGGTTTTGAAGAGATAGATCAATTCATACAAGAAATGCATAATAATCCTTATGGTTTAGCTTTTGATGGGCTGCAAAAAGGCAACAAGGTAATTTATTTAGATCTGGTTTTGGAAGGAAGAGTAGGTGGGAGTATCTCTTCCAGTATTCATAGAAAATTTGTAGATGGAAACCAGTACTTACATGCAACTAGTTGCCATCCCCCCATGTGATTAAAGCGTTACCTTATGGGGAGTTGGTTCATATTGCTAGGTTATGTAACAACAGAGAAGAGATAAAAAAAAGAGATGGAACGAACTAAGGAGATGTTTATTAGAAGAGGTTATGACTCTGAGATTTTACATCAGGCCCATGATAGGGTCAATAAAGAATTAGAGGGTGGAGATGGTAGCTTTAAGCATAAACATACATTGGGGAAAGGTTATAATATGGTTAGCTGTAACCAAAACAGGAATAATATGGAGAATTCAATTTATTTTGTATCAGTATATAACACTAGTAGTGATGAAATAAGGACATTAATTGAATATTATTGGAAGTATTTGTTAGAGGACAAGTCATTGAAAAAAATCTTACCCAACATACCCCTTTTTTCCTATAAGAGGTGTAAGAATTTAAAAGATATGGTTGTGCATGGGAGATTTTATTTACCGGCAGTTAGTATCCCAAACATTTTGAATATGAAGGGGACGTTGTGTTGTAACAGATGTAGTATCTGTACAAATGTGGTAAAGACTTTTGATAGTATCAATGGTATTAAATTTGAGCCCAAGGATGTTTTCACATGTAGAAGCAAAGGGGTAATCTATGCACTAAAATGCCCATGTGAATTGTTTTATATAAGGGAAACCAAGAGGGAATATCGTATAAGATTCACGGAACACATTAGAGATATTAGAAACAAAAAAGAAGATAAAATAATAGCTGCACATTTTCATATGTTCCATGGAGGTGATGTAACTAAATTGAAAGGAACAATTTTAGAAACTGTTAAGTGGTTTTATGATGATGACAATATATTGAAGCATAAGTTAAGTTATAAGGAAAGTATATACATTTTAAAGTATAAAACACTTGTGCCAAATGGACTTAATAATGATTTAAATTGGAAATGTTTGCTTTAAATGTAAACGAGTTTCTCATTAACTGTTTAATTGATTGTTAATTGATGATTTTTTAGTATAAATGTTAGAGGAATGTATGAAATTGTTTGTTACTCCTGGAAGGTGGTTACACCGAAGCGGTAGAGAAATAAAGTTTTAAACGTGTCTTTGTTTGATCCACTGGGTGTTTGTTGTTTTTATTGTGATCCAGTGGAAGCAGTAGTCGTATTCATTTGAGAGGTGGATGGCGTCTGACCCTAATGTGGATGTACTCAGTATTTTTTGGGAAGATTTGGCACAGACTGGTGGTACCGGTGGAAGTTTGGGAGCATTTCCAGCTCCCCAGTGGACAATGGAACAATATCTGAATGGGTCGGTACGTGTGTTGGGTTCTACTAAAGAAAATAGACCTACCAGTACAGCTGCGAATACTCTTTTTGACAATTTTGTCAAGGAGAGGGTTAAAAGAGTGTTCGAACCTTTTAACTCTGTGGGACAGACCGTAAATGTTATTCCTGCTGATATAAGAGAGGTATGTGCTAAATATGAGAGACTATCGGAGAAAGTAACTAGATTATATTTAAATATTTTGGGGTTACAATGGTATATTGATTTAAATATTACCCCACAAGGACTGAGGTTTGTTAAGAATCCTAGCATGCCTTTTGATCTAAATTGTTCCTTGGACCAACAGTTTAAGGAACGTTGGTTTCAAGCGTCACACAAATGTGTTACCGAATGGTTGCATATTTTGTTGGAAATAGACCAAATCAAGCTTAAAAACTTGAGGCAGGAACTTTCGCTACTGTCACATAATATCAGTAACTCAATGGAAGCCTTAAATATAAAAAGTTTCTTGGAAAGAACTAATAAAAATTTGGTGTCTTTGGAAATTGAACTCATTGAACAGAAAAAGTTAAAATTGGCAAGGGATGTCAGAGACTATGAGACTGGGTGTGCCTTTACTTACTCCTCCAATCGGAAGAGAGGAAATCAAAAGCATTAGCACGTTAGGTTTAAAAAGAAAGCATCTTCATCATTTGCGTCATCTGGAGATGAGGGCCAATACGAAACTGATGTGAGTGAGGATTTCCCTGAGATACCTTCAGCTGAACAACCCACCAAACATACACGGACATTTCGGAATCAGGAGAGGCAACACCGGCATATACAGCAACGTAAACAGGGACAGAAGTGAACAAGAAACTTTGGGTTTCAACATGAGGAGTCTAACAGAGGGGACAGAACAAACACTAAACAGGGTTCTTACACTGGACAATATTACAGCAAGAAATTTAGACGGTGAGTTTAACTGTAATTCAGATTTAGTCGTTAATTTGACACAGTAATTTATCAGAGGAGGAAGTTTCAGTGTTGAACCCAGGACTTTAATTTGTGCCAAGGGTACTACCAAGGGAACATATTATGAGACAGGAAATGTTTAGATTTCTATGGAAATTATATCTTAAGAATTATTTTTTTAAAAATTCTAATGTTTGTGCAGCTATAAATGAGTGTTCATTTAATGAATCGGATGATAGTTTTTATTCTTGCTCTGAAGAGATTGAAGGAATGAGTGATAATGCAATGGAAATTGAATGTTTTAATGCACGAAGTTTGATTGACATATTTTATATTTCAACACATAATAAATTTGTACCGCCTTTTGAGAATCAACGGATTGCACAGTTCAGGTCTATGGTACAGTTTGGAGGTGAGAGGATCTGTGACTGTGCATCCCTAAATAGAAAAAAAGTGTCATATAATCTTTTGTTTAAAGAATGGCGGGCATTGAAAGGTTTAAGTGAAAGAAGAGATATTGTCATCAAACCTTCGGATAAGGGTAATAAAATTGTAGTAATGAATGCATTACAATACTTAAATATGTGTAGAACACACTTAGATAATGTGGAAGTATATGAAAAATGCACTATTAGTAAATATAAGCAAGCAATTTTAGAAATTGAAAAAATGTTGGATAAAAGTGTTAGGATGGGCTTTTTTAATAAGAAAGATGTAAAGGATAAACTTTTTCCTGTTAATAGCGAAGTAGCTCTTTTTTCTGTCTGCCGAAAATACATAAAGATATGTGGGAGCCACCAGGTAGACCTATTATTTCAGCTTGCAACTATTTTTTGCACAACATAGACTTAGTTTTACATAAAATATTACTACCTTTTGTAAAAGTTTTTCCAACATATGTCCAAGATAGTTTGGATTTACTACAGAAAATTTCCCCAATAGTGTGGCAGAAGGACAGCTATTGGCTGGTCCTTGATGTTAAAAGTTTATATACCTCCATTAGACATGAAGATGGTTTAAAAGCCATTGAATATTTTATGGGAAAGAATTCTCTTTCCAGGTTTACAATGGAAATGGTGGATTTTTTTTTAAAAAAATAACAATTTTTTCTTTGACAATGAGCTATATAGAGAGAGACAGGGTACGGCTATGGGGGCAGCTTTTGCTCCCATGTATGCCAACGTTTTCATGTCTTATTTTGAAAAACAATTTTTATTTAAGTTAGACTTTATGAAGAAATATGTGGACTATTATTTTAGATTTATAGATGATTTGATTTTTGTATGCAATGGAGGTTTTGAAGAGATAGATCAATTCATACAAGAAATGCATAATAATCCTTATGGTTTAGCTTTTGATGGGCTGCAAAAAGGCAACAAGGTAATTTATTTAAATCTGGTTTTAGAAGGAAGAGTAGATGGGAGTATCTCTTCCAGTATTCATAGAAAATTTGTAGATGGAAACCAGTACTTACATGCAACTAGTTGCCATCCCCCCATGTGATTAAAGCGTTACCTTATGGTTGGTTCGTATTGATAGGTTATGTAACAACAGAGAAGAGATAAAAAAAAGAGATGGAACGAACTAAGGAGATGTTTATTAGAAGAGGTTATGACTCTGAGATTTTACATCAGGCCCAGGATAGGGTCAATAAAGAATTAGAAGGTGGAGATGGTAGCTTTAAGCATAAACATACATTGGGGAAAGGTTATAATATGGTTAGCTGTAACCAAAACAGGAATAATATGGAGAATTCAGTTTATTTTGTATCAGTATATAACACTAGTAGTGATGAAATAAGGACATTAATTGAATATTATTGGAAGCATTTGTTAGAGGACATGTCATTGAAAAAAATCTTACCCAACATACCCCTTTTTTCCTATAAGAGGTGTAAGAATTTAAACGATATGGTTGTGCATGGGAGATTTTATTTACCGGCAGTTAGTATCCCAAACATTTTGAATATGAAGGGGACGTTGTGTTGTAACAGATCTAGTATCTGTACAAATGTGGTAAAGACTTTTGATAGTATCAATGGTATTAAATTTGAGCCCAAGGATGTTTTCACATGTAGAAGCAAAGGGGTAATCTATGCACTAAAATGCCCATGTGAATTGTTTTATATAAGGGAAACCAAGAGGGAATATCGTATTAGATTCACGGAACACATTAGAGATATTAGAAAGAAAAAAGAAGATAAAATAATAGCTGCACATTTTCATATGTTCCATGGAGGTGATGTAACTAAATTGAAAGGAACAATTTTAGAAACTAAGTATTTTTATGATGATGACAATATATTGAAGCATAAGTTATGTTATAAGGAAAGTATATACATTTTAAAGTATAAAACACTTGTGCCAAATGGACTTAATAATGATTTAAATTGGAAATGTTTGCTTTAAATGTGAACGAATTTCTCATTAAGTGTTTAATTGATTGTTAATTGATGATTTTTTAGTATAAATGTTAGAGGAATGTATGAAATTGTTTGTTGCTCCTGGAAGGTGGTTACACCGAAGCAGTAGAGAAATAAAGTTTTAAATGTGTCTTTGTTTGATCCACTGGGTGTTTGTCATTTTTATTGTGATCCAGTGGAAGCAGTAGTCGTATTCATTTGAGAGGTGGATGGTGTCTGACCCTAATGTGGATGTACTCCGTATTTTTTGGGAAGATTTGGCACAGACTGGTGGTACCGGTGGAAGTTTGGGAGCATTTCCAGCTCCCCAGTGGACAATGGAACAATATCTGAATGGGTCGGTACGTCGTTCGGTTCTACTAAAGAAAATAGACCTACCAGTACAGCTGCGAATACTCTTTTTGACAATTTTGTCAAAGAGAGGGTTAAAAGAGTGTTCGAACCTTTTAACTCTTTGGGACAGACCATAAATGTTATTCCTGCTGATATAAGAGAGGTATGTGCTAAATATGAGAGACTATCAGAGAAAGAAACTAGGATATATTTAAATATTTTGGGGTTACAACGGTATATTGATTTAAATATTACCCCACAAGGACTGAGGTTTGTTAAGAATCCTAGCATGCCTTTTGATCTAAATTGTTCCTTGGACCAACAGTTTAAGGAACGTTGGTTTCAAGCGTCACACAAATGTGTTACCGAATGGTTGCATATTTTGTTGGAAATAGACCAAATCAAGCTTAAAAACTTGAGGCAGGAACTTTCGCTACTGTCACAGAATATCAGTAAATCAAGGGAAGCCTTAAATATAAAAAGTTTCTTGGAAAGAACTAATAAAAATTTGGTGTCTTTGGAAATTGAACTCATTGAACGGAAAAAGTTCAAATTGGCAAGGGATGTCAGAGACTATGAGACTGGGTGTGCCTTTACTTACTCCTCCAATTGGAAGAGAGGAAATCAAAAGCATCAGCACGTTAGGTTTAAAAAGAAAGCATCTTCATCATTTGCGTCATCTAGAGATGAGGGCCGATACGAAACTGATGTGAGTGAGGATTTCCCGGAGCTGCCATCAGCTGAACAACCCACCGAACATACATGGACATTTCGGAATCAGGAGAGGCAACACCGGCATATACAACAACATAAACAGAGACAGAAGCGAACAAGAAACTCTGGGTTTCAACACGAGGAGTCTAACAGTGGGGACAGAACAAACACTAAACAGGGTTCTTACACTGGACAATATTACAGCAAGAAATTTAGACGGTGAGTTTAACTGTAATTCAGATTTAGTTGTTAATTTGTCACATTGTAATTTATCAGAGGAGGAAGTTTCAGTGTTGAACCTAGGACTTTAATTTGTGCCAAGGGTACTACCAAGGGAACATATTAGGAGACAGGGAATGTTTAGATTTCTACGGAAATTATATCTTAAGAATTATTTTTTTTAAAATTCTAATGTTTGTGCAGCTATAAATGAGTGTTCATTTAATGAATCGGATGATAGTTTTTATTCTTGCTCTGAAGAGATTGAAGGAATGAGTGATAATGCAATGGAAATTGAATGTTTTAATGCACGAAGTTTGATTGACATATCTTATATTTCAACACATAATAAATTTGTACCGCCTTTTGAGAATCAACGGATTGCACAGTTCAGGTCTATGGTAAAGTTTGGAGGTGAGAGGATCTGTGACTGTGCATCCCTAAATAGAAAAAAGGTGTCATATAACCTTTCATTTAAAGAATGGCAGGCATTGAAAGGTTTAAGTGAAAGAAGAGATATTGTCATCAAACCTTCGGATAAGGGTAATAAAATTGTAGTAATGAATGCATTACAATACTTAAATATGTGTAGAACACACTTAGATAATGTGGAAGTATATGAAAAATGCACTATTAGTAAATATAAGCAAGCAATTTTAGAAATTGAAAAAATGTTGGATAAAAGTGTTAGGATGGGCTTTTTTAATAAGAAAGATATAAAGGATAAACTTTTTCCTGTTAATAGCAAAGTTGCTCTTTTTTCTGTCTGCCGAAAATACATAAAGATATGTGGGAGCCACCAGGTAGACCTATTATTTCAACTTGCAACTATTTTTTGCACAACATGGACTTAGTTTTACATAAAATATTACTACCTTTTGTAAAAGTTTTTCCAACATATGTACAAGATAGTTTGGATTTACTACGGAGAATTTCCCCAATAGTGTGGCAGAAGGACAGCTATTGGCTGGTCCTTGATGTTAAAAGTTTATATACATCCATTAGACATGAAGATGGTTTAAAAGCCATTGAATATTTTATGGTAAAGAATTCTCTTTCCAGGTTTACAATGGAAATGGTGGATTTTTGTTTAAAAAATAACTATTTTTTCTTTGACAATGAGCTGTATAGACAGAGACAGGGTACGGCTATGGGGGCAGCTTTTGCTCCCATGTATGCCAACCTTTTCATGTCTTATTTTGAAAAACAATTTTTATTTAAGTTAAACTTCATGAAGAAATATGTGGATTATTATTTTAGATTTATAGATGATTTGATTTTGTATGCAATGGAGGTTTTGAAGAGATAGATCAATTCATACAAGAAATGCATAATAATCCTTATGGTTTAGCTTTTGATGGGCTGCAAAAAGGCAACAAGGTAATTTATTTAGATCTGGTTTTGGAAGGAAGAGTAGATGGGAGTATCTCTTCCAGTATTCATAGAAAATTTGTAGATGAAAACCAGTACTTACATGCAACTAGTTGCCATTCCCCCCATGTGATTAATGCGTTAACTTATGGGGAGTTGGTTCGTATTGCTAGGTTATGTAACAACAGAGAAGAGATAAAAAAAGAGATGGAACGAACTAAGGAGATGTTTATTAGAAGAGGTTATGACTCTGAGATTTTACATCAGGCCCAGGATAGGGTCAATAAAGAATTAGAGGGTGGAGATGGTAGCTTTAAGCATAAACATACATTGGGGAAAGGTTATAATATGGTTAGCTGTAACCAAAACAGGAATAATATGGAGAATTCAATTTATTTTGTATCAGTATATAACACTAGTAGTGATGAAATAAGGACATTAATTGAATATTATTGGAAGTATTTGTTAGAGGACAAGTCATTGAAAAAAATCTTACCCAACATACCCCTTTTTTCCTATAACAGGTGTAAGAATTTAAAAGATATTGTTGCGCATGGGAGATTTTATTTACCGGCAGTTAGTATCCCAAACATTTTGAATATGAAGGGAACGTTGTGTTGTAACAGATGTAGTATCTGTACAAATGTGGTAAAGACTTTTGATAGTATCAATGGTATTAAATTTGAGCCCAAGGATGTTTTCACATGTAGAAGCAAAGGGGTAATCTATGCATTAAAATGCCCATGTGAATTGTTTTATATAGGGGAAACCAAGAGGGAATATTGTATTAGATTCACGGAACACATTAGAGATATTAGAAACAAAAAAGAAGATAAAATAATAGCTGCACATTTTCATATGTTCCATGGAGGTGATGTAACTGAATTGAAAGGAACAATTTTAGAAACTGTTAAGTGGTTTTATGATGATGACAATATATTGAAGCATAAGTTATGTTATAAGGAAAGTATATACATTTTAAAGTATAAAACACTTGTGCCAAATGGACTTAATATTGATTTAAATTGGAAATGTTTGCTTTAAATGTGAACGAGTTTCTCATTAAGTGTTTAATTGATTGTTAATTGATGATTTTTTAGTATAAATGTTAAAGGAATGTATGAAATTGTTTGTTGCTCCTGGAAGGTGGTTACATCGAAGCGGTAGAGAAATAAAGTTTTAAATGTGTCTTTGTTTGATCCACTGGGTGTTTGTCATTTTTATTGTGATCCAGTGGAAGCAGTAGTCGTATTCATTACATGCCTGGCAGTTTGATATATCACTGGCTTGATATCAGGAATTATGTCAGTAAATAATGGTACACTGTACATATCCACCTCTTACTGCATGACATATGAACAAAAGGTGACAGACTTGGGGGACAGAGGCACAAACACAGGGCTAATATCAACATATTGCAATTATAAACTGAGAACATTGCTGGTGTAACATGGTTTGTTGTGACATATCTCTTCTGATGGATATGAAGGCAGTAACACATATATATGTTACCATTTACTGACTACAATCATCAGAGTATGCTGCTGCATTTATAAAGACAGAAAATGTGTGAGTAACACACCAAATCTTAGACTCTAAACTCTGGCCAGTCTGCAGTTAGCCCTACATGTGAGAGTTTTCTCAACCACATACTGTCATGCCAGACTTTAAAATCATGCAAAACAGCCATATCCACACAAACTCTGTTAAACCAACATTACTTCAAATGTAGAACAGCTATACTTAAATTCTGTCTGCATGTCTAGAACATCCTCCTCCAGTTTGTTGGCCTGTCTCCACAGTGTTTGTTGTAAGAGATATTTCCTACTACCCTCTGTGATGCTGTTTGTTGTACACCCACTTGAAGTCCTGCTCACTGTGAAGGAGAAGGGCCAGAACCCACTTCCAGTGCTTACTTATGGGAGTGTGTTTCCATGCAATTGGCTATAGGAATGATACCACAGCTGTTCCACATGCAAGTGGAGGACTCCAATTCATGCACAGGCTATCAGCTGATCATCAGCTTTACCTACCAAGGTCAAGCTGATGCCTATGCAAAACAGATGCATTTTTCCACATCTACCAGAGAGGGAGAGAGTGAGAGAGAGAGAGAGAGAGAGAGAGTGAGAGAGAGAGAGGGAAAGAAAGAAATAAAGGAAGGAAGAGAAAGAACCAAGCATGTTTGTGTATGATTCATGGGTGGAAAGATGTCTCTGGGTATCATAATGGTTGCCTATATATACATTTATGAATGTGGATTGTCTACAACAACCTCTATGGTGTTTGACAACTGTTGGCCTTGTAATGTGACATTGAGACATATGGGTCCTCATTATGAAAATGTAGCAAAACCAACACTTCAGTGGATCTTGTAATTTACACAATCACCCCACCACGATACTGATCACACACACACACACACACACACACACACACACACACACACACACACACACACACACACTTGCCAGTACTGAGTTCAACAACCCTACCTATGTATCAGTATTACAGTGTTACACAGTTATCACAAGCACCATGGACCTTATATGCTGGATAGCAGTCCAATGCTATCTTTGAAGGTGGGTGACATCAGCTGCAGTGCTAAAGGAGAGGTAAGGGAAGTGTAGAAAGTGTGAATGACCACAAAATCCAGTGTCAACAAAGATACACACACTCACACATGATCACAGTTGCCAGGACCAGTATTAGAGCTCCTACTAAGCTAGTTTACAACAGTATGGTATTATGCAGTTATCCCAAGTGCCATGGAGCTTACATGTTGGAGAACTGTCCAAAGTTATCTTTGAAGGTGACATCAGCTGCCATGCTAAACGAGGAGTAAGGGAAGTGTAGTAAATGTGAATGACCACGAAATCAGGTGTCAACAAAGACACACACACTCTTACATTTTTACAGTTGCCATGTCTGGGATTAGAACTCCTACCTAACTAGTTTGTTACACTACAGTATTATGTAGTTATCAAGAGTGCCACAGAGCTTATAAGGCTGACATTTGACCAACGGGTTATTTCAAGGTGACAGACAGCAGGCATGCTAAAGTAGGGCAATGGCAGGTGTAGTGAGTGTGACTGGCCTCAAAGTCATTCATCTCCACACACAAACACCCACTATCACACTTGCTGTGTCTATGATTAGAACTTCTACCTAACTAGCTTGTTATACTGCAGTATTACGCAGTAATGTGAGTGCCATGGAGTTTATAGGGCTGGCATTTGGCTAAAGGATTCTTTCAATGTAACTGACATCAGCAGGCATGCTAACGTAGGGCAATGGCAGGTGTAGTGAGTGTGAATGGCCTCAAACTCATTCATCTCCACACAAGCACACATAATCATATTTGCCATGTCTGGGATTAGAACTCCTACCTAACTAGTTTACTATATTACAGTATTATGCAGTTATCACGAGTGCTACGGAGCTTAAAGGGATGAGATTCAGCCAATGGTTTATTTCAAGTGGACTGATATCACCAGAAGCAGTAACGTGGGCAATAAATCATTCTTCTGGAAACATACACACACACTCAGTCACACACAACTTTAAATTTGACTGGACTGAGTATACAAATGCTATATGAATACTGATTTGTACTATCATGTTACACAGTTATCACAAGCACCACAGACACTATAGGACTGAGGGCTACCAAAAGGAATGTCTACAGTGATTGACATCAGCACATCATGTAATATTGGCCAATTGGATGTATAGTGGGTGGGACAGGCCTCATAATGGAATTTTCTCTATCACTGTCTGTCTCTCTCTTCTCCACATTGCTGTGTGTGTGTATGTTTGACATAGAATAGTGTGTTGGCCTTGGATATGTGTGAGTATTCCTATTCAATGTGTGTGTGTGAAGCATAAATGGTGTACAATTTGTTGTGTGTGCACAGACATCTGCAAATGACAGATATGTATAGCCCACTGTGTTGTCAGACATGGGCTTCATTTCTCTTAGTGTAGGAACATGCCTAGTATGACCTTCTGTATTGAGTATGTGAATCAATTCCAGGTAGGCTTGTACTCCAGTCCACAGTTTGGTGTTCTACACCTACAGATAGCAACCTGTTTCTGCAGGATATCTGTAGTTAGGTTGACAATATGGAGTCACAATGGGTGACAGATAGGGGGTTTCTGTAACTATTGCTGACTGTGCTGCTTGTGTTACATGGTTGGTGTTAGGAGAGATTTTCAGACATATGTAGTGCTTTACACTGTGATGTATTATGTCATCAAATACTGACATATATAATTATTTGCTCACAGTTATTTACTGGGAAATACAAGATGAATGAAGCTGAGTCCAGTATTCTGGTCCCCAGCCTACACATTATTGCACACTCCTGCCATTCTGGAGGGGTAGCTACAGCCACTTGCTGATGAGACTGTGTAAATGGTCCAGCACCTTGGTACTATAGTAGCTGAGGATCCCCTTCTTGCACATATATTGACTTAACAGAATGGCCATATCTTGCTGTGGCCATACCTCTCAGCTGTACAGATTCACCCAGGTTACCAAGAGGCAGGTCTCATATATCTGGTCAGCTCACCTTCACATTGTGGTTTACAACCAGGTTTGTAGCCACCCATTACTGGGTTTGCAGGCAGGGGTAGTATGGGCACACATCAGAGTTTCAGACTTCACACACTATGATGTCCATGCATTGACACCTCCCCACTCTGCTATGCTATCCTTTTCCTAACATCATGTGAACAATATCTGAGAAGTATCCCTATAGTTGTCCCTTCATCCCAGAGGTATTTATGGACTGGTCCACAGTTCATGCAGTAGGACATTGGAGGAATGCTACTGGGACTTGTCAACATGCCCTTGCATTTGTGTTCTTTTGACTGTGTTAGTTTGTTAGTTGGGACCCCATGAGATACCATACATTGGCACTACAGGTGAGGCACAGACCTTTGACAGAGGACTGTAGGCCATTTGGTAGTAATGCAGGCCATATGTAGCAGGCCAGTGCATTCTGTCAATCCTACAATCCCAGGCTGTGAGCCAGTGGATTCCCCTGGGGTGACAGGGTAAGTGTGTGAGGTGTTAATGGCAATAGATCCTGTACATATTGACCCATTGGTCTGGATGCAGGCAGGGTGCTGCTTACAGCTAGGGACACACCTGCATAGGACGCCTCTTCAGCATGCTACATTCTGTGGACATTCCCATACAGAAGTGGGGTCATACTGTACTCATTCAAAACAGCAAGGATATGACCTGTGACAAACCTGTGGCTGATGGTGGAGTGAGCGCAGTGCATGTGTGATATGGATGCTACTTGCAGCTGACTCACAGATATACCTGGGACATTACCCTTATGCTGCCTTGTGCTGGGACATAGGCAGTCTTTCATTAATTCATAACTGCGCCTTTTGTGGTCTGCCACTGATTGTCCAGACTACGTCAGAATTCCATACTACACGGACAACTAATGTGCTGCTAACCTGTCTGTACAATTCCAAAGTTGTGTGCAGTTGACAATTACATTTTATGTTCTCTGACTAGGGTATTTCCAACTGTGTACTGTGTGTATGTATGTATCCACATTCATAGCATGTCCATCTTTCAGACAGTGACAGATATTGACATCTGGAGAGTGAGTATGGATGACTACTGACATGGGTATTGCTGAGATGCATTGGGGTTGGCACTGCAGTTGTTGGAAAATGGCCCTTTCAAACACAGTACTGCCCATAGACTACTGAGAAACAACCCTCCATGCCTACATGCTGACCACTTTCAGACAATATTGAACACACAACAACCTAACACACAGACCCCTGCATATTGTACACAAGCAACAATCTATCTTGTAGATTGGGCCAGCTCAGATAATACATGTTACTGCATTTCTACATCAGATTGAGGGGGGGCACACCTCATGACTTTAAACATTTGCTATGACTGTACTGGTATTTCAGGTACTCTGTTGGCTTCCATTTCATTTTGTATTCTGTTCTATCATGTAGACTGGAGGCGTATCAGTAGACTACAGATCTTAGGTTTTATTGACCTACATTTCAGTTTCAGACTTCTTACCCTTAAGAACTAACATACAACTGCCAGACCTATTGCAGTCTGTCTGTGTAGGTCTGGAGGGGGGTTGTTCACCATTGCCATCAATTAGAGGCCTTAGCCCAGCCTTTCTTTATGGTCATGCACACCTGTCCTGCTCCCTGAGGATGGTGGTGGGTATGAGTGCCTCACTGATATGCATGTGTGTCCTTTGGACCCACATTTAGGCCACCACATGTACTGCAGTGGGATTTGTCACCTTGTCTATTACTGCTTAGTATGTTGAAACCAGTATTTGTTATGGATTTCATGCTGCCCATATAGGTGTGCCATCCCATTCAGCTACCCAATTCACTTGCATCCTCGCATCCATACCATAGATACAACTATCCAAACATACTACTCCATTCAGCAACTGATATGAATAGTATCTTACCCTGTGGATGGGCCAGTATTGAGGACGGTGCTGGAGGACTGACTATGTCAGATGTATACAGTACACTCCCTATACATGGTAAAACACAGCCAAGGCCTGGGCATACTGGGCACGCCTCCTTCTGCTTACATGGGCAGGCTCAGGTAGTTCTTTGTCTGAGTACAGCTGTACTTGTGATGGCCTTGACAATAGTGGGGGGGGCTGTGTGGCCTTGCCCTGTGCTGTTCCTGCTGCAGCTGTTACCACAGGATCATATTGTGTAGCATTGTACATACTATGAACATTTGTGTATATGTAGCTGGAGAGTACTGCAAGGCTCAATCGGATATGTCCAGGCAATGGAACTGTGACGTGAGCATCCCAAATACATGCTCTATTATGATTCTGGTTTGTTCGTGTGCCTCATTATGGAGTTATTGTTCAAGTGTGTGTGCATTTCTTAGGGGTGTCATCAGCATGGCTCCAGTCCATAGCCAGAATCCTCCACTAGATGGCCATATGAGATGTCCCCACTGGCAAATGACTGGTGCAGCTGTATCATATGCCAGATTTGGGAGTCGTAATAGCTTCCAGCACTGCCAGCACACACATTCAAGATAATCATGGGTATCACACATGACCTGGCAGTTGATGGAAGGAAAGCCCTTGCGATTTATTCAGACCCTATCCCGCTCCCCGGGTGGTGCTTTGATGTGTATGTGCATGCAGTCTATATCAACCACTACCTCAGGGTATTCTGCTATTTGGTGGAAGAGACGCATATTGCTGGTCAATGCCTCAATGGTGTTGAGGAAGTATATGTGCTCACCGGCATGTGCTGACATGGTATCCAGGAACTGGTGAAGTACCCTGGATGCTACACCTGTGAGATCCCCATGATATGCCCAGTTGCCTTTGGAAGGTACCTGTGGCTAACATTCTTAAGCCTACACATACCTTGATATCCACTATGATGAGTTCCACTCTGTTGGTTCTGTGTGTGAGGCGGGGCCGGCACAGCTCAACAATTTGCTGTAGAATGTCCCTGTCTACCCTATAGTGCTCCACTATTTCCATCTCATGTAGTCCCTGGTAGGTTACGCTGGGTCTGTCCACTTTTCTCCTCCTCCTGACTGTGGGACGGTCATCAGCATTCTCATCCTCACCACCCTCAGCCTCTTGCACATATTGATGTATGAGAGTGACACTAGCCCCTAACATTTTGTTAGTTTTGTCAGGTAAACCTTCCCCGTCTGTGTACACCAGTGGTCTAGAGTTTGTGGGAAAAACCAGAGTGAAAGGGGTTTGCATAGTTTATAGTAGTGTGCTGGGCTGATCTCCTGTCTGTTTAATTGGCTGATTCTGATACATTTCACCTGCCAGCTATACTAGTTCTGCTTGATTGCCTTCCTTCTGCTGTTTTCCCTTCCCATTGCCTTCCTGTTTAAGCCCAGAGGTGCACAGCGCATACCCAGTGCTAAGATGTGAACAGAGCTGCTCTTTCCTGTTTTTTTTTTTTTTTCTATTGCTTAAAACCCAGTGTGCACACCTGTTTAAGCAGGGGAAACAGTGCTCAACAATGTGAGACACACTCCCTTCCTTAGCTCTGCTATGCTAAGAGCAAACATGGTCTACAGGGCTCCAATAAGTTTACACCAAGCATGACACATGCCCTATTGAAGTCATCCTCTTCTCCTGCCTGCATGATTCCCTATTCCTGCACCTGCACGGTTAGGTGCAGGCTGCCAGTAGCTCGAAATCTGTGATTCAGTATAGGTCCCTTTATTTGCATATCCCAGTGTGCAGGTCCATAGTTACAATTTCCAAGCACACCCTTTCCCCTTGGCAATCAGTTCTCATTTGCTTTGCTTACATTCTGCCTGCAATTGACTATAATGGCAAAATGCAGATTTCTGTTAAATGGTAGTTTTTCCTTTTTTTCGGCACCCCCATGTTTGCGCGCCACTGCCCTTAGCTTAAATGACTGAGATCGGCCAAAAATAAAAAAAGTTTTATTTTTTAAAAAAAAATATGTTGCTTTCAATGCCAATGGCATTATATTTGGCCATTGGCTTGTCTGTTCAACATAATACATGCTTTTCATGAGCTGTCATGCCTCTGTTTTGTCAGATACAAAAATGTATTCGGCTACTAGCCGAATATATTTTTGCACTGACACTGTTCCTATATGGAATCTGTTCAGCTTGCTGGATCGCAAAATCACCTCATTTGCATGGTTTTCACCAGCAAATAAGGTGATTTGCATACTGAATGGAATTCCATGCAGGAACAGTACCTAACTAACTACCTTGATTATAGCAAGCTCAGATGCTCAGAAGCCTAGTACTTATTATACAGCAGGAACTTCTTATTGGAACATTTGTTAATGTCTGTTATGTACTTCACAGATAAAGATTCTAGTTGTCTACTGATGTACTATGTTCTTCATCTGTAAATATGTTGTAAGTAACTGCTATGTTAAATTGTTAATCGCTATGTAATCCAATGTAACTACTGTCAGTTTATTTTAACTGTGGAGCTTTTCTCCCGAGGCGTCTGCTGAAAATGGACCTACATCCAGTTGGACACTCCTGGTTAACAAATGTAAATAAATAAATAAATACTAAATAAATAAAAAGTATAGGGCCACTCGTGTATGCAGAAATGCCCTCTCCTGGATTGCAGAGTGGCCATATTGCATGCAGGAGCAGCTATTCTGTTCCTGCATGGAATTCGGCCATTCATGAATCCAGCCCATTAACTTGTAGAAAGCATGCTGCTAATGATGCCATGCCTATGGAATGTGGCAACATAGCTGCATGAGTAGCAGAGCAAGGCTTTTACTATTGTGCTCCAGCAAGGTTAATTAAGTGCAATTTCTTAATTGGTGGCAAGGCACTGCATGGACTTCTAAATTCAGGCATGATAGTTAAGCTTATAAAATCATGGTATGTATAGATCAAAAGAAGACCCTTATTGAAAAAGAAGTCGAAGTAGTTTGTATTTCTGAAGATCGAAAAATCAGTTTCCCATTACTCAACCAAAAATACAAACTGTGTTTAAGACAATAAGAAATCATATTACATTATTGCCCAGTTATGGACAAAATATGATAACAGGGAAGGATTTTCCTAACTTCAAATGTTTGTTGAGGCAAGGAAAAAAGTAATCTGTTCGACAGCCCATATTACCATTATAGAGAAGAGAAATAACATGTGAATAAGCCTATAAACAAACCTCTGCTTAGCTGGGATAAAGGCAGTGAGTAATTTCCAAACATAGTGATAACAGTACATGCATTCATCAAAGATTAAGGAATAATATTATAAAACCCAAAGGTACTGCAGCTTTATACAGAGAAGAATTTTCACTATTTAAAATATATATCAGCACACATGCATGGAGAAACAGCTTGCAGCCACCGATGCAACAGAAGGAATGGAGTTAAATATCAAGCAAGATGCAACAGTCTGAAAGTGTTATACATCAGGGAATAGAAGTAATGGAATAAACAAATCTCTCACTGAAAAATGGGAATTCCATAGAAATGATTTTAGGAAGCATGGAAGATACACAAATTGAGCAGATTTTATAATTTACTGTCAGGCTAAAACAAGACCCTAGAAGCTAAAGATTCAAACTAACAGGTGAGTGTTGAGATATTTAACAGTGGCAAAATTCTGAAAAATAGTACTTAAGATGTCTAAAACCACTTTTGGCAGTGTACGACTCAGTTAAGGGAAATTTTAGTAGTGGATATATGTATGTATGTAAGGGAAAAAAAAGAAGAAAAATTGGAGACAGATTTGGTTCTGAGAATGCCCTTTGCAGAGAGAAAGCAACATAGAGTATGAAGAAAATTGAGAGGATATTGTCGAATCACTAATACAGAGGTAGAACAACCTAGAGAGGAAAAGAAAGAAAAGAGGGAACTGCACACTGTTTGACAAGGCAGTCTTGAAAAGGGCTTATTGCTACTTCTAATGAGCCAAAACACTGGTATACTAAACTGTTATATGCCTAAGGTTTACAAATGAGAAAAAGAAGAAATAAAAATAGTGGCACAAACTATTTTATCTACACCATGACTGGCTTTTATTGCAGTCATGCATTATTTATTTAAACATGGTGTGAGGCTTGTGATGCCCAGCAATCAAGGAGCCTCAATCCTCACCACTAACACCAGTGAGGGGCGTCAATATAGGGAAACAATAACAAATGAAAACACAGTAACGTACAATTTTCTTTAAGAGCACATAGAGATCGCAGTCAGTCAGGGGCTTGTTTCTCCCTTTCTTTCCAGGTCCCCAATAAGACTCCCCACTGGCACAGATATTGGGTCCAGATCTCAACCTAGTGGGCAAGCTAAAACATCTATCACCCTCTCTGTCCAACCAGTGCTTCATGTCTCTGCCCAAGTAGCTTACTCACACACACTTTGAGATAAGAGTTATATACAACCACACAAACATTCCTGGAGAAGGCTGGCACAGGTTCTTCAGCTGTGCCCCCTTTACCCAGACTATACGGTAGTACCACTTGCCACCACTCACTAATATTTATCAGCTACTAAAAGGCTCTTATGAAAAGGTGTCCAATTATACCGTGCAATATTATTATCCAAATGGTAAGTGCAATTGAACAGTCAATGGTTATTTGGAGTGACTTGGACAGTATCACTATATACATGCAATGTACTCTAAAGCTTAAATCATCTCTACAGAAAACAGCCACAGTTGAAAGTTTTAAAAATGTTTAATATTAAATAATAAAACACAAGGCAATACTTCTTACTACACAGTGCTAGTCAACAGTTCAGAGATCACAGATAAATACTTAAAATAATACAGTAGAAAGGTGCTGATATCAATACAGAAAAAAAATAATCTTCTTCTTCTTTCGGCTTTTCCTGTTTAGGGTTCGCCACAGCAGATCAACTGTCCGCTCATGATTGGCAGTGGATTTTTACGGTGTCCTATTTCCTTGCTACATCTAAGAGAAAACACAGTTCTAAAATAATCTTACATATAGAACACAGGCAGAGTGCTGGTGAGTTGGATGTTCTCAAGACAAATGCTCAATGCCCTCATTCTTTCTCTCCTTAAATTGATAACACAATACCACTGATCCATTTCAGATTACATAATTTCTTTCCAGTTCCCAGGCTAACAGAAACAAAGAGGTTAATAGCCCTTTTGATCTTGTAGCTGACTCTGGCTTCAAAACAATAGGCAGAATGCCTCCCTCTATACATCTTGGATCCAAATTTTAGATCAAAGAATTTCACAATGCTTGACTTATCAGGTTTCTTACAGCAGAGTGTACCGTTGCTACATTTTATTCAGTTCAACATCTAATACAGTCTTTTCACATTTAAGAGAACAAGCCTGTGGCTTACATTAATATTTACAAATGACAGAATTATCTACAAAATTCTATCTAGCTAGGCTGGCAGCCTTTACCTATCTTCACCCCCCCCAGAGAACTCAAGGTAGTTTTTCAAGTGACCCTTCAGAAATGTTGCTTGAGAGGGTTAGGTATATCTAAGTATATCTTAGCCCATTCACTATCCTGACAGCCCATCTGCATTGGCATTGCTAATCCCACTGTGATGCTTGCAACCCTAGGCTCCATCTTAGCAACTTGGCATTTTGCTGGCTGGCTCTGTTTAACCATGTTAGGGGATTATGATCTGTAACTACAGTGAATTTTCTTCCATACAGATAAGGCTGAAGTTTCTGCAGTGCCCACACTATGGCATGACATTCCTTTTCTACAGCTGCATAGCATTCCTCCCTGGGATGGAGCCTACAACTGAGATAAACCACTAGGTGCTCTTCTCCCTCCAAAGAAATCTGGCTAAGTACAGCCCCCACCCCATGGTTCAAAGCATCCGCCTGCACAACAAATTATTTCCTGTAATCTGGACTAGCTAACACAGGGGGTCACCCCAAAGCTTCCTTAAGCTCTTGGAATGCCTGCTCACATGCTGGGGTCCACACTACCTTATCTGGCCTGTTTTTCCTTGTCAGGTCTTGGAGGGGAGCAGCTATGGTACTATAACTGGGGACAAACTTTTGGTGGTACCCTGCTGTCCTTAAGACTGCCCTCATCTGCTTTTTGGTAACAGATGCAGGCCATGCCTGAATGGCTTTCACTTTGGCAGGTTCTGGCCTGATCTTACCACTCCCCACTGTATGTCTCAGGTAGAAGACCTCCACCATAACCACCTGACATTTGCTGGGCTTAATGGTCAACCCTGCCCTATGTAGTCTGCCCAGTACCTCCCTGAATTGTTGAAGGCGCTCTTGCCAGGAATGGCTGCAGATGGCAATATCATCCAGATAAGCAAGTGCACAGCCTCCTGCTTCTGCTAGGATATGATCTACCAGCCTATGGAAAGTCGCTGGGATATTTTTCATCAACGTGAATTCGTACAAGCTAAAATGGGTAACAAAGGCTGACATCTCTCTAGCACTGGGAGTCAAGGGTACCTGCCAGTAGCCATTGGTAAGATCAATAGTTGAAAGATACTTAGCCCCAACCAGCTGCACTAAGGCCTCATCTGTCCTAGGCATGGGGTAAGCATCTGACTCTGTGTGACTATTTTAATTTCCTGTAGTTCACATAGAACCTGGTGCTGCCATCCTTCTTTGGCACCAGCACCACTGGAGAGGTGCAGGGACTGTTGGACTCTTGAATTATTCCTAGTTCCAACATTTCCTATATCTCCTCCTTCAGAGTCTGTTTGACTCTCTTAGCACCCTATAAGGGGCCTGCCTAATAGGCCTTTGAGGTCCTGTATCCACCTGGTGCTGCATCAGGTGGGTGCACCCTGTTTTCCCAGTGTACATGTCCACAAACTCCTGTAACACTGCTTGGAATTCTTAAACCTGGGCAGGAGATAGCTGCTGGGATATTGCTACCACTTCCACTGAGGTGTTAGTCTGAGCCTCCCTCAGACTCCTCCTGCAATCCACTGCAAATGCTCAGCACAAGGGTCTTCCTATCATGGTAAGGTTTTGTCATGTTAACATGGTACAGTTTGTGCTTCTGGCTCCTGCCTAGCAGTTCTACCATGTAGTTAGCATCGCTTAACTTCCTTATCACCTTGTTGGGTCCCTCCCAAGCTTCCTGCAGCTTGTTGTGTCTGACAGGAATGATAACTATTAACTGCTGCCCTACAGCATACTCTCTATCTCGAGCATTCCTGTCATACCATACCTTTTTCTGTTGTTGGGCTTCTGCCAGGTTCTCCTGGGCCAAGCCCATGAGTTCCCTGAGCCTTCTCTTGAGATTTAGGACATATGCCACAACAGGCTCCTTGTGAGGTTCACACTCACCTTCCCACTCATCTTGAATTAAATATAGAGGTCTCTTCACCCTATGCCCATACAACAACTCAAAGGGTGAAAAACCTGTGGATTCCTGGGAACCTCTCTGTAAGCAAACAACAGATGGGGCAAATATTTGTACCTCTCCCTCTTAAACTGGTCTGCAAATGCCTGTAGCATGGACTTGATTGTAGAGTTTATCCCCTCCACAAGACCATTAGTCTGGGGATGGTAAAGGGTGGTCTTCACGTGCTTCACCCCACAGTACTTCCACAGCCAAGCCAGCAGGTCTGACATGAAATTGGCACCTCTGTCAGTCAGTATTTCTTTTGGGAAACTTACTCTGCTGAAAATGTCTAACAAAGCATTTGCCACCTTTTCCACTTCAATGGAGGATAGAGACACTGCCTCAGGGTATCATGTAGCATAACCTACTACCACCAGGATATACTTCTTCCCTGTGGAACTTGTGGTACTCTGCATAATACTAATGTGTAATCTGGACCTTTGTGTGACAACATTCAGGTAGTGCTAACAAACATTGCTCCCACAGGTAAGTCGGATTCGAACACTGTGCTGAGAAATAAAACCTTTATACACTGTACTGGTACTGTTTACTCTGGTATTGTAGGGAATAGTGAGTGTAGCAGTTTCTCTGAATAATAAAGTATCACTGATCACTGTCACCCACACTGTGCTACACAATATAACTATGTAGGAAAGCACGTATATATGTTTGTCAATTCTTTAAAGGATGAAGAGGGCAATAGTCTTGATATGTCCTGGTACACCTGCATGTGGTCAAGACATGGCCAGATTCTGTGCAGAAAGAGTTGAATAGCTATGTGCACAGCATCAACCCAGGATCTGAGAGTATGTGTTGAAACAGTTAGAGTTATCAAACATTTCCTAGACAGGTATACCAGGTAAGAGGTGTATAATGCAGATAAAACCAGTTCATGTATAACGATGATGACAGCCATATCACTGTCCAAACTAAGGCTATAGGGTAGTGTAGCAATACTTGTAAGGTACAGATACAGCACTGACTAGGAAAGTAATGTGGACTACAGGAATATACTAGTTGTTAATTGACATCTTTCTTTCCCCCCACCATATCTCCAGCAATAAACTGCATACCCACCCTAACCGGAATGTAATGCGTCCAGTGTTCTGATTATGTCCTATTGGATGATAAATATTAATATTTGTTTCCATGCATGTGTTATATTGAATCATTCCAACACTGGTGGCATGGTGACATCAATGTACCTGCATGCTATTGGTTTTACCACTGTGGTCCCATATATGAATGTGTTCTGTTTGCTATGCAACTGTTCCGTATCTGGTGTCTGGGTTAATTGGAATATCTATGCATGCTGTTATGCTGTTATACCTAACCATGGAAGGTGTTGACTATTACTAATCCACATATGATGATAAAATCTAAACACTATAGCACGTTTGGGAAGGTCGGTCCCAGCGGACACACATGTCCCACCTCAGCTGGCCATGGCACCGGGCACCTGCATGTCTGGTTCCCAACCCAGGACCTCCTCGTCCGTTGGTCCTGCATCACATTTGGATGGAACCGCCTCAGGGTATGGGGTTCATCACCCCCCAGGGAGCCTGCATGGTCAGGAACATGTCACCCATTGCCAGGTCTGGGTCATGGTGCATAGCAAGGTTTGCAGGGAGGTCGGAGATCTGAAACGCCAGCTCAAGGGCCATGCACAACTAGAGGGTCGGCCTGGCTTCACGACTCAGCCCCCAGCATAGCCAACTTCGGGGGTGTGAAGATGCAGTGGTGACTGCCCATTGGTGGGGATCTCAGTTCCACTGTTTCCACTAGGGGGCTCATGGGCTTCCAATTCCCAACAACCTTCCCCATCAAGGTTTTTACCCCCACATGTGTCATATACTGCCCCTGTATGCATCTTGTTTGTCTTGTCTGTTAACCTTCCCAACCTACCTCCCCAAATATACCTACTATTCCTCCCCAACATCCCACTCTCCCCTGGAAAAAAAGGGCAATCTGTTCCCCAAATAAAAATCTCGCCCCACACATAGCTGTCCATTTTGTACACATGTCCACTGGACACATGTAATCCAATCTAATTGGCATCACAACTTATTATTGTTGTCCTCACCCCTCTCCCAGGGGTTTGAGTGTCCAAATCTACCTCCAATTTCAGTGTATATGCACAGCTGTTGCTGTAGAAGAAACGTGCATGTATAGACCTACCCTACACCCTTCCTGCACATCCCTAGCTATTTACCCTACTGTCTTTCCCTCTTTGTGCCCCTTTTTCACCACTTTTCTATCAACCCTTTATTTTTCTTTTAAAGAAATTAGCATGGGGTAAGCGGGAGTTAGCACTTTTAAGCAGCAGTAAGCAGGTTTAAGCCTGTTTGTGTGGGGGTAAGCAATGCCTACACAGGTTAAGCAATTTAAAAGCTAACTGAGTATAAGAAACTATAACCGGAAGTTATCAGTGCTTACCTCTGAGCAAACCCACTTACAACTCCTTAAAAGTGCCTTGATCACTCTGTATCCAGTGGCCCTTGTTCTGTCCAGCAACAAAATAAACCGTCTCTGCAAGGCTGGAACCCAGGATCCTGCACACCATAGCCAAAGTGATTTACCACTAAGCCATGTCAGATGTATATAACCCTGATGTTATCGCAAGCATATCATACAGTCCAGTCATTCAACAGTACAGGGAATGTACTTCAACATGTAGATGTATGTGTGTGTGCATATATATTTACATCTAAATAGATATAACATATCTATATATGTAGATATAGATAAAAAATATAAATATATATATATATATATATATATATATACATATATATATATATATATATATATATATATATATATATATATATATATATATATATATATATATATACATACATATGCATATATATATATATATATGTCTACATCTATATATATATATATATATATATATATATATATATATATATATATATATATATATATATATATATACAGCAAGTTAAATATATGTAAGCAGATATATATATAATATATATATATTTATATAGGTATATAAGGACATACATCTGCAGATAACAATGGGAACATAACATAAACATATATGTCCACATGCACAGTTACTGGGGTTGAGAGGCCCCAAACAACATATGTCTTGTACGAATAGGTATCCCCCCCCCACAGCCAAACACATCTGCCCTGCAATACACTACCAACTGTTGCAGATCCTATACCCAGGACCTTTCACAACATGGGCAGAAGATGTTAACACTACTCCATCCCACCTGTATGATGTCATGCTGGTATCAGTAATATATCATGCAGTACAGTCTGGCTCCCATAGGGAATGTACAATGTGGAAGCAATCAACATCCCTAGGATACACATGCACAGACACATATTTGCAGATACAGATACACACACACACACATACATATATATGTGTGTGTAACTACACATACACACTCAGAGATATGTATAGTAAGATACATATGTAGAAGGTGCACACAATATGTAACAGCCACTATGCCTACAGTTACCACCTTTCCATCTGGACATTGTATGAGCCACCCATACAAATGACAATCGTTGCCTGCAACATATACCCACAGCCTCTGTCTACACTCTGTGGTCAAGCCCTAGGAGGTAAAGACCTCAGTTGACACAATGGGATATAACTGTTATATAACAAGGCATAACTGACACTATCACAAGCACACTGACAAACAGAACAGTCTGTATGGCAGGTGGCAGTAGGCCTGCATTTACCCAAGGTGGATTGTATGGTAATATACATCCAGATACCTTATGGCAGCTCACCCCTGATACCCCTACATGTTGTAACAGCCTAAGTTAGTTATGGTGCTTCCCCCCAGACTCAATAATACAGGGCAATATACCACTGTTACATACACTGGC
>NC_056736.1:141599153-141644153 GCF_019279795.1 Protopterus annectens | reverse complement strand
TGTGTGTAGGATGCTTGCGTGCATGTGTGTGTGTGTTTGTGTGGCTGGTCATGTATGCACATGTGTGATTGTGGGGTGTTCATACAGCAGTACCTCCCTCTGGGATCATGCAGTACATGTACATGGACTGCCACATTACTCACCGGGAATACCTGTCATGTGTGTAATCACAGGATAGCTGATAGTATAATATGGTCTGTAGCATGGAACAGGCATCCAGAGGGAAGGTAGACACCAGGTGCACCTTTAACATCGCATTCAGCAGAGAGGTCACCTACAACCCATGTATGCAGCACTACAGATGCATTGGGGAAGTACTAGTCAACACCAGGGAGTGTATCCAATTATTACAGTTGTCACATGATAGGCCGAAGGAGCAGCATATCTGGCATGTACTGAGTATTACATACACATGACACACCAATCTGTGATATTATGTATAGAACATAGCAGCCCACACATATAGGGGTCATACTCATTATGTCCAGACATACAGAGGGTCCATACTGAATGACAGCAGTGAGACCATGTAAAACCACTACACACAGTTCAGGCAGGCAAAGCAGCAACAGGCCTTGTGTTGTGACTGCTTGTGTAGGCATTTAGAGGACTGATATGTTAATGAATGATATCAATGTGTGTATGTTAACAAGTGTGATGCAGGATGGGGTACCACATGGACATATACGTGGGATTGTCTGTAAAGCCATGGACAGGTAGGTATTATGGAGGTGCATGCGTGTGTTTGTGTGTGTGTGTGTGTGTGTGTGTGTGTGTGTGTGTGTGTGTGTGTGTGTGTGTGTGTGCGTGTACTGTAAGGCAATGCTGTACACGTTTTAAAGTGAGCTTATTGTTTTCCCTCACAGGTGGCAGGGTGGGTTAAGATCCCTCTTGCATGCAATCTGATGTTGGTGTCCATACAGACACCGAAGATGATGAGAGTACTATTGAGGCACAGGTGGGGTTGTCAGGGGCCGACACTGTGCCAAAATTTGACATCCCCTTTTAGCCACATCAACCCAGCACACAGTTTCAGTGCCTATACACACCCCATCACCAGTGGCCATAGTGGGGGGACAGCTGGCATTCGATGGCAGTGCACAGAAACATGTGGTACCCATGCCTACTGTGTCCTGTCACAGCAGGCATAGCCAGATGTCCAGCAGGGCACCACATAGGCAGATGTACCAGGGTGCTCATGGTAGGGCCACTGGACATCAAGTCCCTGGCAGAGGCGACATTGCTGGTACCAGCAGGCGCATGTTTCTGGCTGTCATGGTGGTGTAGGCACGTATAGAACATTACCACAGACAGGACCTGAGGCTGCAGAGGGCTGCTCTCACATCTGCAAATGACAACTCCCCTGAACTGGCTGGTGCCATTCATTGATTAAATGGGTTCATGGATAGATGGTCTGGTGAGATGATGGCCCTCATCAACCGTGGTCTGTATGTGCTTGAACGTTTGGTGGGAGTGCAGTAACAGCCATGTGGACGTAGGCCAGCAATGCCAACAGCTGGTAGTCAATATGGACATGCTAGGCACCAAGGGGCTCCTGTAGTGGCAGCACCAGCCCTGACACTGCGGGGGGATGCTGTCTACACCACACTACAGCAGGCCACGAGTACATGGTCCTGGTCAGTCCCAGGAGGGACCTGGTACAAGCTGACATTTGTCATCATCAGGTGAGAGTAGCACATCGAGGCCTGTATCTGGATGTGCCCACTGAACTCATGGCAGGCGCAGTCCATGTGTAAATGGCCAGAGGCAGTGAACTTCACACCCTGCCATGTATGGTCTGCAGCTGTCTAAAAACACCTGTGTAGGGCAGCCACATGGCAGAACTGTGTGCATGCATACCCACACACTATGCAAACACACCTAGGGCAACCTCATACCTACACACACCACATCACCATGCCCGGCTCACCACAGTACATCCCTCACCCACACAGATGATGTCAAATGTATGGCCCACCCTCGGCCTCTGGCAAACCAACATCACACCCTGTGCATATGATGATACCTGTGCCACATCCCTGTCATCCATACCATCAATGCAGGGACAGGCTATATGGTTCTGATGCACACAGTGACTGTACTATAGTGTACCACAGTACTGCAGTGTAACATGTTGTAAGGAATTAAGTGTGTTGCATAAATGGCAGGTAGTGCAGCTATCCAGCAATGATGCATTATAGCTGTTAGCAATACTGGTTGGTTGTGGTCTCTATAATGTCATACCTTTGTGTTGTAGGTGTACATGTGTCAGCACAAGGATGGTCCACAGTCATATTCCACAATGAGGTATGACACTGTGGTGACACCATGGCTGTGACATATCTGGGGTACAGTTGAACACATGTCACAAGTTACTTAAATGGTTAATGCCTATCCCACATGGATAGGTGATCCACTGAGGTATGCATACCATGCAACCTGATGTAGACCCATCCACACACACACACACACTGTTACTTGACAACACTGGGACTAGATCCCTACCTAGCTATGTAGTGATACTGATGTGTGTGGCTTATCTTGAACACACCACACAGTGTTTAGGGTGAGGTGTGTGCCAGGTTGCATGTTACATGCAGAACATTCCCAGACATGCACAGTATGCTAATGGGGGATGTAATAGGTATATGGTCAATATGTAGTGTGACATACAATCATATACACATTAAAAGACACATTACAGCCAGACACACATCCAAGATACCAGGGCCTATTGCTGCTAACTAATCTGACCGTGTGTCCAATGTGTTACAAGTAGGCCGCACACAGCACATGCATAACAGGCTTGGATTTTGGTATCAGTTACCTGTATGGTTGATGGTGACAGTGGTAACCATAACGTGGTACATGGGACATATACCAGGTGTACCTTGGTCTAATGACAGTGTACACAGCACCCACATCCCCCAGTTGATATTGTACTCCCTGAAACCCATGATGACACTCTGCCATACCCACCATCACACATTGGCTGTGACTGCGATACAACCCATAGTATACCCCAACAGTAGGACTACAGGGATATGCATCTAATGCATATGCCACACACATAGTAGGGTGTTGCATTGTCATGCCTCACCTATGGGCAGCAACAACACTATCTGTACTATTGTGTGTCAATGGGTATTGTAATAGGAGTATGTGGCCTCAGAATGCTGTACCCTACAGATACACGAACATGCACAACTACACACACATGCCAGAACACAGTAGGCATCTCATGCCTATCAACCCATTTGTAAAACACTGTTGTGCTGGTACTGCAAGGCTCATGTAGCCAGTATGGGGGAGCTTAACAGGGTACATGTAATGTCCCATATAGCAGCAGGCACAACCGACTATGGCAATGGGTGTTGTGTTGGTTGTGAAGGCTTCCTGGAATACCCACGTACAGGTCTGCTAACACACAGACACTGCTATACTCAATCATGCACACGTACACATGTGTCCGTACAGGGGTGCATCACTGCAGGTGGTTCTAGCTGTGTACCTAGCTATTGTCCAAGGCAAGATGGGTTGTGTATGGGTTGAGTGTACAGTGGTATACTGGCATCTGCCAGGTGGCAGCAGGCAATATATTGACAGACACTACTGTGGTGACTCTCAGGGTGAGAATGACATGCATCAGCCTATCCTCCAGGTGCCTCCTGCACATGGCCACTGAGGTGATCAAGTTGACAAGTATGCAACATGCATTACAACATATGGTTAGTGTCTGTGATGGAGACCTGCACCAAGCATGTTCTGTTGACTTTGGTAGTGTAGTAGAGATGTCAGTGGCATGTGGTGCATACAGGGTGACATCTATATGTGCCATTTCTTACACAGCTGGGTAGACATGTCAGTGACAATCAAGCTTAGGTTGCATGTACATATACCAGCTGGATATCTGCCATCTGCACATATGTACAGGGACTGGCAGTCATCAGCTTGGCAAGTAGCTATGCAGTAGCATGAGTGTGTTGACAGATAGATGTCTGACAACAATATGTATGCCATAACTACATGTCGGAAGCCCTCATTAACGTGCTATATAGACGGTAGTCTACAGTCACATTTCATATGATGGTTCATTACCCCGTAAGGGGTATATACTGTGACACAGCTCACACACTAGGGATACAACAGGGAGGGCTCAGTGTCCAGATGTGCCTGCAGGTGTGCCTGTTTGTCAGTACTACATTTAGCACTCTGCTCCTGCCTGGGTTAGCACTGTCAACAGTACTACTGCCATGATACACTACATGCCAGTGTAACAGCATGTACTCTGGGCTACTGCACCTGTATGTGACACATTCACATGGATAACAGTGTTGTACAGGCCTCATATATGTCTGTGTCCCACACATGACACTCACACACCTTGCTAATGTAATGACAGCACATAGGTGCAAGTATTGTACATGGCATTACATACACTTATTACAGATTATCAGACTGGGTGGTGTGACCTGGTTACCAGGGCTAACCCATGCTTAGCAAGTAACAACATTATGGCAATATAACAGCTGAGCTGATTTGCACACTGGTAAGTGAAGCCCACATTGTGTAAGTGCCCATATGTTTACCTGTAGCTTAGCACCACTTAGCTTCATGCAAACCTGCACAAACCCACTTAAAACTGTTCAAAACTGCCTTAACCACTCTCTGTCTAACATCCCTTGTTCTGCCCAGCAACAAAATGAACAGCCCTTGCAGGTCTTGAACCCAAGAGCCTGTACACTGACGCCGCAACACTTAACCACTACACCAGGACCACTGTGAAGACAGCTGTTGCTTTACCAATATAGCTGTCAATACACTTACTGAGTAGTATTGAATAATTCCTTTAGTTCCTAAATTGTGTAGTCTTTGTTATTAATATGACTGTTGCATCACATATGTTGTTTTATCATAATGTGCATATAGCAGATACATACGGTGAGATACATCTGGGAGGGTATACACAACTGTGAGATGTACTCATGACAGGAATATGGTTGCATACATATCATAGGTCTATATATGTCTACATGTACATACACATGTATATCCAAAAATATGTCTGTATACACATCTGTATAGTGCAACATATATATGGCCATGTGTACATCTCTTCATATGTATATATATATATATATATATATATATATATATATATATATATATATATATATATACACATATATCTGTGTGTGTGTGTGTGTGTGTGTGTGTGTGTGTGTGTGCACATCCTATGTGTACAGATATGCCTAGTTATGTTGGTATATATGTAGATATATCTAACTATATGTGCATACATATCTATTCTGATATACCTACTACTGTCTATATATATGTAGATTCGTAAATGCATAAAGTACTGTTAAAAGACTGTTTAATAGACAGGAATGCAAATTACTACAAGTATTAATGGCTGATAACAACAAGAAAATGGCTATGTTATTGAGGGACATTAATAGACTGGAAGCCAGTATAAAAAAGTGATTTGTTGTTTGATACAAGACAAAATTAGTTTTTTAACATTTTCAGAGTTGTGGACATTGATTTGGAAAAACACAAAAACAAGGAAAGAAAATAAATTGTTAAGGGACAAACAAGACTATAAGGCTAATGGGGCATGCCCTGATCACCCTTTGGGGCAGCAAGCTGCATGCTTGAATGGGAATGGCAATAGTGATTTGTGTGATGATTTTGACTGTGAAACTAGTAGCAACAACATCTGTGAAGTCCCTTTAGACCATGCTCCATTGAGTCGGTCAGAGAGGTTGCGAAACCAGAACAATCAGGGCCGGAAGAATTGAAGGCCAGGGTTCCAACCTTGACAGAATCAATGGAGGGGTAGATGAACAGTTTACCAGAATTAGATTTTATGAACTATGAAAACATGGACAATAATGGGGTTACAATTGTTAATAACCTTTATGGTGATTTTACTGTTTACAACTACAGTCATATTAATGTTGGGCCTGAATGGGATGAACTTTTTTCCAAAGGTTTTAACTTTGCGCCTGCAAGGAAAGCTAATTTAAATGATACCATTTTACAGCTAAAAATGTTTTGTAGGAAACTGAATCTTGCTATGTTTTTTCTGGTGATAAATAAATCTCTTATTTATTTTATTAAGTACATGGTATGTGGTTCTGTTGTTGCCTTTCTGTGCATATTTTCCTCTTTATAGGGATTGTCTTCACAGACATGGAGTGTGTGGGAGGTCACAGATGCATTTAACATGTCAGCCATTGGCCACTGACAGACATCCTAAGGACATCATAGTACAGTACCACTGCTAGCACAGTAATGCTCCTGTTGACTACAGCAGAGATATTGCCCAATATATGTGAACAGTCTGACATACTCTGGACAGTCCAGAGGTAGACACAGAACCCCTTAGTGCAAGACATGTGGATCAAGCCTGACAATGTGGATGTTAACAGCCATGTAGATGGGTATAACATGTACCTACTGGTATACATTTGTCCCCATAAGTTATGCAGTCATACACCCCTGTCTGTCCTGACACATAATTACTGCTGGTAGAGAGGTGTCATGGCTACATACTACCCACTAGTTATCGACATACATCTGTACTGCATCCCACTGCTTTGTCTGACATACATGACTGTTATGGTGGCCCGGCAGCAGTACATCTGACAAGTATCTGGACATGACATATCACTGGGTAAGTACACAAAGCTGCTAGGCATGTAACACAGCACTGTGCAGGCTACAGGCATACTGGATCAATACTGGCCAACATTTCCTATAGGGGAATACACATGTACCTGCATATATAGCAGGCTGTACAGGCATGTCACAGCACAGAGTAACATTCACCTGTGTGAAAGTGCATAACCACAACTAATGTGAACACAGCCACAGCCATATATGGTAAGCTACCGTAATATTACAGTATATGGACTATCTGTTCAAAACCATCCTCATATGTGCCACTCACACACTAACCCTACATATACTGGCCTGCTACACAGTGTGGTCCAATGCCTGTCTCTGGTATGGGACATGTGTGTGCTTGGCCCTAGAAACATGTAAGCTGATAGGGTAACATACAGTGGAGCAGCATGTAACATCAAATAGACCAGGACCAAGACCAATGACATCTACCACAGTCTGTACACAGGCCAAGGTACATATTAAAAATACACACACTGTCGACAACCACCATAAGTACACAGACCTCAGGACTGTACACACAACCACAGAATGTCCAGGTTATGTCATCAAATATAACCCCTACTATATATAACATGTGTAGCAATCTGATATCTCACTGGCTTATCTGATATGATGTCACTAAATATGGTCTACAGCACATATGCACCTCTTACTGCATGACATATGTACAAAGGGTGACAGAGTTGTGGCTGGAGGCACAAACACAGGGCCAGTATTGACATGTTGCTGTGATAACCTCATACATTTATTGTTGTAACAGGGTTTGTTGCAACATATGTCCTATGAAGGATATGAAGTCAGTACCTCTCATGGCTGCCATCATCTACAGACTGCAATCCTCTGCAGTTCACAGGTAGGTGCTCTGTGGGTATGCATGAAACAAAAGGCACCACACACTGCAGATGACCCTACAGATGGGGGTTTCCTCATAAATATAGCACTGATATGACAGGTATTAAAACATGTGCTACAGCCATATCCACACACACCCTGTTAAACCAAAATTACTCCAAATGCAGTATAGCAGCACTTACAGTCTGTAGTCAGTTCAGGCACATCCCCCTAGTGTGTGTGATGGCCTGTTTCCCCAGTAAATCCCCAATCCATCTGTGATGCTGCTTGCAAAACAACAGTTCGAGTTCCTGCTCACGATGACTGAAAAAGCCCAACACCGACATGATGTTCCTAGATATTGGAGTGTGTTACCATGCAATTAGCAATGGGAAAGTTAACACAGTGGTTCCACTTCGTGCAGAGGCCATCAGCTGATCATGAGCATCACTTAAAATACACATGCTACTGCCTACGCAAAGCAGGTGTAGTTCTTCACATCCACCAGAGAGGGAGCGAGAGAGGCAGACAGAGGCAAAGATAAGTCAGGGAAGTGTGGAAGAGTAAAACATAAGCATGTTTGTGTCACACACCTACCAGTAGAGGGTATCAAACCCCTGATGACTATGTAGTGCCATCACATGTGTATGCAGTTATTAGATGTGCCACATTGGTTACATGTTGAGGAGCCCTCCAAACTGATATGTGATGGTGAGTGACATTTGCAACAGTAATATGGTAGCTATGCAGTAGGTGTAGGACATGTGGCTGTCCCCATGAACAGGTGTCAGTGTCAACACAGCCACACTCTCACAGGGACTCACACACATTGACACACTTGGCAGGGCCAGGAATACAACTCATCACTAGTGAGATTTCCACAACACAGTACTGTGCAGGTATCACATGCACCACAGGGGTCATACAGAGGTTATATGGGAAAAGGGTATGTGGAGGTGTCTGACATCAGACAGCATGCTTCAGTATGCCAATGGGGGTTGTAGTGAGTGTGAATGTGGTCATAGGCATCATACAAAACACACACACACACACACGGTGCCAGTACTGATATGCATGGGTGCATTACTTCACGGGTGTGTAGTGGTCGACTGTGCCAGATGGCTATACAAGGCTAGGTGATGGTATAGTTTGGCATCAGGCCACATGAAAATGGTCTGCAGTGTGGCTCGGTGGTGTAGTGCCTGGATTTGCCCACATAGGTGGGTATTGCATTCACCATCCAGTCACCTAAGTAACTATTGCGTGTGGCCAATGCTGTGCATTGCTTGCCATGTATGTGTTCCTTAGTCCATGACATGGACGGTGTCTGGGATGTGCACAACTTCCACATGCAAGTACAGTGACATGTGGAACTGTACCTGGGGTGTCTGGCCCATGTTGTGTACACAAATTGTTATCATCAGATGTGCCAGTCCTGGCCTCATGTGGCGGGAACTGTTAATGGACAGCTGGTTGACCCTGCACCTACACTGATAGCATGATACTGGCATTCCCTGGTGTCAGTGGCATCTGTCCATACAGGTCATGTTTTCAGGCATGGTATGTCCTTTGTGGGTCACATTTGATGGCACCACAGGTGTTCCAGGTGTCCAGTGAGGAACATAGGGAATGTGCACTATCGGCATGTAAGTGCCTATTGGACTGATGGACAGGGTGCATGCCCTCTGTAGCCCACTGCAATCACACCATGGTTACTATCAGTGGGCAATATGCAGGGTACTACCAACATAACAGCTGTTGCCTAGGTTAGTGTGTGTATGAGACATGGGTTGAAAGTGTTTTCTGGGTAATACAAGGGTTGCTAACTTTGTTTGCCTGGCCATGATGTCACATGTAGGGGTATGGATTTGCACCCCAGCCTCTCAGCTGTTTCACATCTGTTTTCCCTGTACAGTGGATACTGTGATGTACACTAGGGCCAACATATAAGAAATATGCAAAACCAACTCCACACTGAGTGCAGTTGTTGCACACTCGCATCCACCTCCACACAGGATGCAAATGAGAAACACAGACACACACGCATCTGTCATGTCTCGGATTAGAGCTCTTACCTGACTACACTAGAGCACTAGGCAGTTATAGGATGCACCACAGAGATTACTGGAGTAGTCCTTCCCCAAAGGTGTATTTCACAGTGAATGACAACAGCAAGAGTGCCAAAGTAGGGCATTTAAATTGTAGTGAGTGTGACTAGCCTACAATTCATTGATCCCTACACAGACATAGACACACACAAAAACATCCACAATAGCCACGGGTGGGAATAGAACTCCTACCAGAGCTCTATATCACATTACAGCATGATGCTGTTATAGGATGCACCATGAGTATTATTGGAGTACTTCTTCCCAAAATGTGTATTTCACAGTGAATGACATCAGCAGGATTGCCAATGTAGGACATTTCAATTGTAGTGAGTGTGACTAGCCTAAAATGCATTGCTCCCTACACAGACATAGACAAACAAATCCACAACTGCCATGTTTGGGAATAGATCCCCTACCAGAGTCCTATATCACCCTACAGCATGAAGCTGTTGTAGGACATGCCACAGGGATTATTGGAGTACTCTTCCCCCAAAGGTGTATTTCACAGTAAATGTCATCAGCAGGATTGCCAAAGTAGGGCATTTGAATTGTAGTGAGTGTGACTAGCCCACAATGCATTGCTTCCTACACGGACATAGACACACGCATAAACATTCACAATTGCCATGCATGGGAATAGAACCCCTACCAGAGTCCTACATCACACTACAGCATGAAACTGTTATAGGACACACCACAGGGATTCATGGAGTATGCTTTCCCCAAAGGTGTATTTCATAGTGAATGACATTAGCAGGATTGCCAAAGTAGGGCATTTGAGTGGTAGTGTGTGTAACTAGAATACAATGCATTGTTCCCTACATAGACAGAAACACACACACAATCAGCATGTCTGGGATTAGAATTCCTAACTAACTAGTTTATCACACTACAGCAGTACACAGTTACAGGACACACCACAGAGATTACTGGGCTATAACTTTCCGAAAAGTATGTTTCACAGTGTATGACATCATCAACCTTGCCAAAGTAGGGCATTTGAATTGTAGTGAGTGTGACTAGCCTAAAAAGCATCGCTCTCTACACAGACACACACACACACACACACACACACACACACACACACACACACACACACACACACACACACACACACACACAGTTATCAAATTTGGGATTAAAACTTCTACCTAACTAGTTTATCAGGCTACAGCAGTACACAGTTATAAAATGTGCCATGGAGATTACTGGGCTACAGTTTTCCGAAAGGTGTATTTCACAGTGTATGACATAAGCAGCCTTGCCAACGTAGGGCATTTGAATTGTAATGAGTGTGACTAGCCTAAAAAGCATTGCTCTCTACACAGAGACACACACAGTTGTCATGTCTAGGATTTGAACTCCTACGTAACTAGTTTGTTACACTGCAGCAGTATGCAGTTATAGAACACGCCACAGAGATTACTGAGTTATAACTTCCTGAAAGGTCTATTTCACAGTGTATGACATCAGCAGCCTTGCCAAAGTAGGGCATTTGAATTGTAGTGGGTGTGACTAGCCTAAAAAGCATTTCTCTCTACACAGGCAGACACACACACACACACACACACACACACACACACACACACACACACACACACACACACACACACACACACACACAGTTGTCACTTCTGGGATTAGAGATCCTATCTAACTAGTTTATCACACTACAGCAGTACACAGTTATAAGATGTACCATGGAGATTACTGGGCTATGCTTTTCCAAAAGGTGTATTTCACAGTGTATGACATCAGTAGTCTTCTAAATGTAGGGCTTTTGAATTATAATGAGTGTGACTAGCCTAAAAAGGCATTGCTCTCTACACAGACATAGACACACACACACATGGTTACCATGTCTAGGATTAGAACTCCTACTTAACTAGCTTATCACACTACAGCAGTATGCTGTTATAGGATGTTCCATGGAGATGACTGGGTTACTTTCCGAAAGGTGTATTTCATAGTGTATGACATCAGTAGCCTTGCCAAGGTAGGGCATTTGAATTGTAATGAGTGTGACTAGCCTAAAAAGCATTGCTCTCTACACAGACAGGCACACACACACACACACACACACAGTTGTCATTTATGAGATTAGAACTCCTATCTAGTTAGTTTATCACACTGCAGCAGTACACAGTTATAGGCCATGCCACGTGGATTACTGGGTGCTACCTTTCCCAAGGGTGTGTGCATGAGCCATAACCCATTCATCAAGAGGTTGACACACCACATGTGGGCACACGCAGGGTTATATTCCACAGGTACATGTATACAGCTGGTAGATGACTACACTCTTATATGGTCATGTTGCACAGCTAGCACTTGCACCACATAGTCTGTAATGGTGACAGATACCAGTGGCTAATGTTTGCAATGAGTGACATCTGAACCTCATATTTTTGTAGCCATTTGACTGTGTGCTGGGTGGGGCAGGCCTCATAAAGGATGGCCCCTTGTCACAGTCACTCTCCTCCACACATCTATCTATATCTACTTTTGACTTATTATAGTGTGTTGTCCTTGGATATATGCCTGTATTCCTATCCACTGTGTGTGCAAAGCATTAGTGGTGCATACTGAGGATCGTATGCACTAACATCTGCAACTGCTAGATATGTCTGGTCCACTGTTGTCTGCAGACATGGGCTTCATTTGTTTAAGTGTATGAGCTTGCCCAGTATGACCTTTCCGTATGTTGTTGACTGACATTGCCTTCATTTCTCTGTGTGTGAGCATGCCCAGTATGTCCTTCTGTACTGAATGTGTGGATCGATTCCAGGTAGTTTGTACTGCAGTGCAGACCTTTGTATTTTACACCTACAGGTAGCATACTGTTTATGCAAGGTATCCATCGATCATTTGGCAATATGGGGACAAACTATGCAGGGGATAGTGTGCACTGTAAGTGATTATGCCTGTGCTGTTTCAGCTGCATGGTACTGCTGTTATCAGAGATATTCAGACATGTGTACTGTTATACACAGTGATGTTTTCTGTCCTCATGTACTGTCAGGTGGACATTCTTGTTCACAGTGATGTATTGGGGGACAAAGGTGACTGCAGCTGCGTCCAGTATTGCGGAAAGACACCTACGTATTCATGGTATGTTATGCCATTCTGTAGGGGGAGCTGCAGACACCAGCTGCTGAGTCTGTGTATCCGGTTCAGCAACTTGGTACAGTGCTGGCAGAGGATCCCATACCTGTATACCCATCGACATGGCAGTATGGGCTTATCTTGCTGTGGCAATGCCTCACAGCTGTACAGATTTGCACAGGTTACCCAGAGGCAGGGGCCAAGGGTCAAGACATTAACCCTATTGTGGTGTACAGGCAGGTGTGTAGCCACCCATTAAGTGTTTGCTGCCAGGGATAGTGTGTGCACACAGCTTGGTGTTGGACCCTGCACATTCCTTGCTGCCCATGCCCCCCCACCCACCCCCCATTATTCTAACCTCTTCCATACATTATGCATGCATTCTCTGATACTTTCCCTAAGGGTATCACCCCATCACAGGTGTGTGTTAGTGTTGGTCCACAGTACATGCAGTGGGACATGGTGAACATATTACTGTGGTTTGTCCACATGGCCTTGCATATGGCTTATGTGGAGTGTGTTATGTTGTTATTTGGGTGTCCATGGCATAACATGCATTGGCAGTACGTGTGAGACACAGGCCTTTGGCAGAAGCCTGTGGGGCATGAGGTGTTGCTGCAGGCCAGATTTGGCAGGCCGTTGCATTCTGTCAGTCCTACAATCTCAGACTACTATATAGTATATTCCCCTGGGGTGCCAGGGTAGGTGTGATAGGTGTTCATGCCAATACCTTCTATCAGTTTTGATTAGGTGGTGTGGATGCTGGCAAGGTGCTACCTACAGCTGGGGGCACACCTGCATAGGACACCTGCACTGCATGCTGCATTCTTCTGCTATTGCCATAGACAGGTGTGGTCTTACTGTACCCATTCCCCACAGCAGGGATATAACCAGAGTGGTACCTGTGGGTGGTGTTTGCGTGAGCTGGGTGCATGTGTGCTATGGACACTACTTGCATCTGACACAGATATGCATGGGGCATTCCAGTTATGCTGGCATGTGCATGTACATCAGCTGTTTCCCAATACATCAGTCCTACCTCCTTTGTGATCTGCAAGTGTTCAGGCAGACAGGAACGGTATCCCCTACTACAGGACCAATTGCTGTGATGCATACCTGTATGTACAATTCCAAGGGTGTCTCCATTTCACAATGACACAATATATAGTGCATGTCTGGGGTACTTTCCCCTTTGTACTGCTTGTACATCTAGCCCAACAGCCATGCCATGTCAGTCTTTCAGATGGTGACACATATTACCACCATACATTAACAATGGCTTACTGCTAGCATGTGTTATACTGGTGGGGATTGTCTTTGGCACTGCAGTCGTGTGGGCTTGTTCCTGTCATCAACAGTAGTGGGCAATGGCCACCGGGTCTTACCTCAACATGCATGCATACTGATCACTCTCCCACAATATGAAACCCACACCATCCTAACACACACACACACCTGCATATTGTGCAAATGTTACAACCTATCCTGCTACCTTGGCCACCTCTGGGCATCTCTGCTCTACTTGTATTATACCTACTCATAGATGTTACTACATTTCTACACAGTATTGGGGGGCACACCTGACTGTTACTACATTTCTACATAGGATTGTGGGGGTACATACCTGACTGTTTCTGCATTTCTATGAAGGAGTGGGGGGGCACACCAGACTGTTACTACATTTCTACACTGGATTGGGGGTAGGGGCACACCTGGCTGTTTCTACATGTCTACATGGGAGTGGGGGGCACACCTGACTGTTACTACATTTCTACATAGGGTTGTGGGGGGACACATCTGACCGGTTTTACATTTCTACACAGGATTGAGGGGGGCACACCTGACTGTTACTACATTTAAACACAGGCTTTGGGGGCACACTTGACTGTTACTATAGTTCTACACAGGATGAGGGGACACACCTGACTGTTTCTGCATTTCTACACATGAGTGGGGCAGACACCTTACTGTTTCTACATGTCTACATAGGATGGGGGCACACCTGGCACTTGTACGCATTTGCTATGACTGTACTGGTATGTCAGGTACTCCATTTCATTCTGTATTCTAACCTATCATGCTGACTAGAGGCATATCAGTGTACTACAGGTCTTAGCTTTCATTGCCTACATATTAGTGTCTGACTTCCTACCCTTCAGAACTAACATCCCACTGCCTGACCTGCTGTAGACTGTCTGTATAGGCCTGGTGGGTTTACCCGTAGGCATCATTCAGAGGCCAAAGTATAGCCTCTGTTTGTCTACACCTGTCCTGCTGGCTGAGACTGTTGTTGGGTATGTGAACCTCCCTGACTGGCATGTGTGAGTCATATGGACACACATGTCGCCCAGCACATTTCCTACAGTGGATTTTGTCACCCTATGTAGTACTGGCTACTGTGGTGACTCCAGTATTTGTTACAGATGTCATGGTGTCACTATGTGTGTCTACTATCTGCTGCCATACCATTCAGCCACCCGATTCCCTTGCATGCTCACATCCATACCAGAGAAACAGGTAATGACACATTCTACTCCATTCGGCAATTGGTAGGTTGATTGACTTAAATTGTAGGTGTGCCAGTCTTGAGGATGGTGCTGGAGGGTTGCCTATGTCGAATGCACATAGTACGCTCCCTATATATCGTTGAGCACAGGTAGTGTCATGTTTGTCATCCCTTTTACTGAATGTGTGAGTCAGAGAGAGGTGTCATTCCCTGGGTCCCTAATATTTGAGTGAATGTGCTATGCATTGCCTCTTTGCCAAAGCCAGGGCATACTGTGCACACTTCCATCTGCCTACTGGGGCAGGATCAGGTTGTTCCTTCTCTAATTCACTCCGTGCCTGTGTAGGCATTGGCATTGGTGGGGGGCTGTGTGGCCCTGCCCCGTGCTATTCCTGCTGCAGCTGTTTCCACAGGATCATATTGTGTAGCATGGCACATACCATAACAATTTGAGTATATGTAGCTGGTGAGTACTGCAAGGCTCCACCAGATGTGTCCAGGCACTGGAACCATGACGTGAGCAACTCAAACACACACACTCTATTATAAGTCTGGTCTGTGCGTGTGCCTCATTATTGTGTTCTTGTTCGGGTGTGTGTGCATTTCTGATGGGTGTCATCAGCCATGGCTCCAGTGTGTAACCAGCATTCCCCACTAGGAGGCCATAAGGGAAGTCCCCATATGCAAATCTCTGGTACAGCTGTGTCATATGCCAGATGTGGAAGCAGTGATTGCTTCCAGGGCCGCCATCACATACATTCATTATAATGCCCTGGGCATCGCACAAGACCTGACAGTTGATGGAGGGGAAGCCCTTGCGGTTGATGTAAACCCTACCCCGCTAACCGGGGGGTGCTTTGATGCATAAGTGCATGCAGTCAATAGCACCCACTGCTTCAGGGTATTCTGCTATTTGGTGGAAGAGATGCATATTGCTGGCCAATACCTCACGGGTGTTGAGGAAATATATGTGCTTACTGGCATGTGCTGACCTGGCATCCAGGAACTGGTGGAATACTCTGGATGGTGATGCCTGTGAAATCCCCATGATATCTCCATTTAAGCTTTGAGAGGTACCTGTGGCTAGTATTCCTAGGCCTACACACACCTTGGTTCCACTGGTATGGGTTTCCCTCTGTCAGTTTGGTGTGCCAGGCATGGCCAGCACAGCTCAACAATTTGCTGTAGGAGGTCCGTGCCCACCCTATATTGCTCTACTATCTCCAGCTCATATAGCCCCTGGTAGGATATCCTGGGTCTGTACACTCTTCTCCATCTCCTCACTGTGGGTTGGTCAAAAGCATTCACATCCTCACTACCCTCAGCCTCTTGCACAAGTTGTTGTATGATGCCTGCTGTAGCCCCTATCATTTTGTAGTTTTGTTTGTTAAAAGTTCCCTGCTTGTATATACCAGTGGTGTAGAGCATGGGGAAAAACCAGAGGGGAAGGTGTTTGCATAGTTTATAGTAGTGTCCTGGGCTGGGCTGGTCTGCTGCCTGTGTAATTGGCTGATTCTGATACATTTCACTTGCCAGCTATACTAGTTCTTCTTGATTAACTTTGGAATACTGTTTCCCTTCCTATTGCCTTCCTGTTTAAGCCCAGGGGCATGACACGCAAACACAGTGCTCAAATTTGCAGAGCTGCTATTTCCTTTTTTTTTCTTTAAAATCTGGTGTGTGGCGTGAACACCCGCTTAGGCAATGTAAAGAGTGCTAGGCAGACTCAGACACACCCCTTTGCCTAGCTGTGTTAAGCTAGGAGAAAACCTGAGCCACAGGACTTCAATCTGTTTACAGTATGCCTGACACCCCCCCCCATGATGTCAGCTAACTCCTAGGCTTGCACTAAGCTATTCCTGCTCTTACACTGTTGGGAGCTGACTAACATGCCGGGGAGAGTACATTTCTGCAGATTACACTAGTCCTGCACGGCTGGTTTCCAGCTTCCTGGATCGCAAATTCACCTCATTTGCATAGATTTCTCCTGCAAATGGGGTAATTTGCATACAGGGGCTGAGTCCATGCAGGACTAGTGCAGGAGTGCTCGTGCATGCCCCGACAGACTCCTGCACTAATCCGGCACGCCATGCAAGGCTTGCAGAATGCAGGGATGGTCATTTGGGTTTGCTGTCTTGATGCACATGTGGCTTTGTGCTCCTCTGTTTTCTTCATCACGGACTTCTTCTTCCTTCCCTTTAGGTTATTAGTTTATTTATTTATTTATTATTTATTTTATTTGCAGTTGGTTTACCAGGATAGTCCATTGGGCCAAAATGAATCCGTTTTCAATAGAGTCCTGGGGAGAAAAGCTCCAGACAATATAGATTACTGTAGGTATTAGACATACTTAAACATTATAAAAAATCTCAAGTAGACAAATACAAATGCAATGCACTACAATTACAATTAATTTAACAGTGTTAAAACTGATAGCAGATTAAAAGGGTTATACATAAATTCAAAAATTCTACTAAAGTTATTTCATAAAGAGACTTCTCCATGTGAGAGGTAGAGTGTAGAGTATTTTACTTTAAAAAAATGGACACGTGGCTCACTTGTGCTGAGAGCAGCAGCAAAGGGTCATTTTAAGTTCATTGGTTTTAACAATTTCAAAATTTAGTTTAAAGCTGACAATTTTACTTGGTCAGTCAATTGTCAGCACATAATTTAAAAATCTATTTTAAGGGTAGGAAGCATGCATGGCAGTAGGCTCATGCTTTCAACTGTATAACATTAGTTCAACTATTTATTGTTTAGCCTCACTCAGTCCACGGGACTCAGCAAGCTCTGCACGGCCTGCAGGAAGAGCTGCCGCACGCAATATGGCCGACGAGTGACTGAGTAAACAGCTCCTGGGATGTGCATGAGTGCTCCTTCACTATTCCTGCATGGACACAGCTCCTGTATGCTAATTACCACATTTGCTGGTGAAAACCATGCAACTTAGGTGAATTAGTGATCCAGGAAGCAGGCAGGCATCTGTGCAGGAATAGTGTAACCTGCAGAAATGTATTCGATTACTAACCAAATACATTTCTGCAAATTACAAAACGGAGGCATGACATCTCCAAAGAAAGCATGTTTTTAATGTAGTAGGCATGCCAATGGCCAGATATATGGCTACTGGCATGGGAAATAGTTGCAAAATCATAAAAAATAACTTTTTTTTTTGGCCGTTTAAGCATAGGGCAGCGGTGCGCAAATGGGATTGGCCCGAAAATAAGGAAAAAAGTTGGAAACAAGCTTTTAAACCCAAATCAGCATTCCACCATAATAGTCATGGCATGCATAAGACAACAATACCATGGAATAGTGGTTGCTAAACAGGAAGGCTGAGTGCCAGTTTTGTAACCATGCATTAGCAGTCAGTTTTATGCAAATGAAGGGATTGATACTGAATTGGAGATTTCCCCTCAGTGTTAGTTTGCACCCAACCATGTAGGTGCAGCAACACCATGGCATAAGCATAAGAGGTCAATGACCTCATAAGGGGGAGTGTCATGCATGCTGTAAGCTTATTGGAGCTCTGTGGTCTGTGTTTGCCCTTAGCTAAGCAGAGCTAAGGAAGGGGGTGTGTCTGAGGCTGCCTAGCAGTGTTTACATTGCCTAAAGGGGTGTGCACACCATGCACCAGGTTTAAAAAAAAAAAAAGGAAATAGCAGCTCTGTTCATATCTGAGCACTGGTTATGAGTGCTGCACCTTGGGGCTTAAATGGGAAGGCAATGGGAAGGGAAAACAGCAGTAAGAAGGCAATCAAGGAGATCTAACATAGCTGGCAAGTGAAATGTATAAAAATCAGCCAATTACACAGGCAGCAGCCCAGCACACTACTATAAACTATGCAAACACCTTTCACTCTGTTTTTTTCCCATAAACTCTACACCACCGGTGTACTCAGATGGGGAACTTTTACATGACAAAACTAACAAAATGATAGGGGCTGCTGTCACTCTCATACATTAATATGTGGGAGAGGCTGAGGTTGGTGAGGATGAGAATGCTGATGACCAACCCACAGTGAGGAGAAGGAAAAGAGTAAACAGACCCAGGGTAATCTACCAGGGGCTACATGAGCTGGAGATAGTGGAGTGCTATAGGGTGGACAGGGACCCCCTACAGCAAATTGTTGAGCTGTGCCAGCCAAGCCTCACACACAGAACCAACAGAGGGCAACTTATCCCTGTGGATACCAAGGTATGTGTAGGCTTAATAATACTAGTCACGGGTACCTTCCAAAGGCTAACTGGGGATATCATGGGGATCTCACAGGCATCAGGATCCAGGGTACTCCACCAGTTCCTGGATGCTATGTCAGCACATGTCGGTGAGCACATATATTTTCTCAACTCCCATGAGGCATTGACTATCAATATTCATCTCTTCCTCCAAATAGCAGAATACCCTGAGGTAGTGGGTGCTGCAGACTGCATGCACATACACATCAAAGCACCACCCGGTAAGCAGAGTAGGGTCTACATAAACTGCAAGGGCTTCCCCTCCATCAACTGCCAGGTCATGTAGGATGCCCAGGTCTTTATCTTGAATTTGTGTGCTGGCAGCCCTGGAAGCTATCACGACTCCCACATCTGGCATATGACACAGCTGTACCAGAGATTTGCCAGTAGGGACATCCCATATGGCAACCTAGTGGGGGATGCTGGTTATGCCCTGGAGCCATGGCTGATGACACCCATCAGAAATGCACACACACCCGAACAAGAACTCAATAGTGAGGCACATGCACAAACCAGAATCATAATAGAGTGTGTGTTTGGGAATGCTCAAGTCATGGTTCTGATACCTGGACATATCTGGTGGATCCTTGCAGTTCTCTTGAGCTATGTGTACACAAATTTTCATTGTATGTGCCATGCTACACAATATGATCCTGCGGAAACAGCTGTAGCAGGAACAGCATGGGGCAGGGCCACACAGCCCCCCACCATTGCCAAGGCCAGCACAGGCAGTGAGGGACTCGGAGGAGAAACAATCTGAGCTTGCCCATGTAGGCAGAAGGAAGCATGCCCAGTATGTGCAGGCTTTGGAAAAGAGGCAATGTATAGCACATACACTGACATGGTAGGGACCCAGGGAAGGACACCTCCCTCTGACTCTCACATACAGTAAAAAGGATGCCAAACATGACACTACCTGTGCTTTACCATGTATAGGGTGTGTACTATGTGCATCTGACATAGTCAGCCCTCCAGCACCATCCTCTATACTGGCACAGCCATAGGGTAAATCACTCTTCCTATCAATTGCTGAATGGAGTAGTATGTTCTGCTAATTGCATTTATGGTATGGATGTGGGCATGCAAGGGAATTGGGTGGTTGAATGGGGTGGCAGCAGGTAGTGGACACCTATATGGGCAGCATGAAATTTATAACAAACATTGGTGTCAACAAAGTAGGCCGTACTAGACAAGGTGACAAATCCAACTGCAGTACATGTGGTGGCCCAAATGTGTGTCCATAGGACACACACATGCATGTCAGTGTGGCTCACATACCCAATAACAGCCTCAGCCAGCAGGACAAGTGTAGATGACCATAAAGAAAGGCTGTGCTAAGGCCTCCTATTGATGGCAATGGAGAACATCCCCTCTCCAGACCTACACAGACGAACTACAACAAGTCTGGCAGTTGTATGTTAGTTCTGAAGGGTAAAAAGTCTGAAACTGAAATGTAGGTCAATAAAACCTAAGATCTGTACTCTACTGATATGTATCTAGTCTGCATGATAGATCAGAATATAAAATGAAATAGAAGCCAACAGATTGCCTCAAATACCAGAACAGTCATAGTAAATATTTACAGTTGTCAGGTTTGCCCCCCCCCCACAATCCTATGTAGAAATGCAGTAACATGTACATGTGGGTTTAACAACAACAGTGGAGCACAGATTACCTAAGCTGGCCCAATTTGCAGGATAGATTGTTGCATGAGTACAATATGCAGGGGTCTGTGTGTTAGGTTGTTGTGTGTTCCATATTGTGTGGAAGTGATCAGCATGTAGGCATGGAGAGTTGTGTCTCGGTGGCCTATGGCCAGTACTGTTGATGACAAGGCCATGTTCTGACAACTATAGTGCCAAACATAATGCTTCCCAGCAATACCCAATTCAGCAGTCATCCATACTCACTGTTCAGATGTCAATATCTGTCACATCTGAAAGACGGACATGCCATGAATGTGGGCACAGGTATACACACAGTACACATGTGGAAGTATCCTAGACAGTGTACATAAAATGTAACTGGCAATTGCACACGCCTTTGGAATTGTACATACAGGTTAACAGCACATTAGTTGTCATTGCAGTATCCAGTAACAAAAGGCACAGCATGACCATCCATATAAAACAGTGTTTATTGCATCAAGCTTTTGAGTTGAATCTCTTTTTCAAGATTCTTGAAAATGAGTGTCAACTCGAAAGCATGATATAATAAACCCTGTTTTATATGGAAAGTTGTGCTGTGCCTTTTGTTACTGGATTTAATTTCGTGTTGGCTCACCAGTACATTTAGCTGTTCCACACCTGTTTCTTGGACTTTGTCTGTATAATATGGAATACTGATGTAGTCTGGCCAATCACTGGCAGAACACAAAAGGCACAGTTATGAAGTAATGACAGATTGCCTATGTCCCTGCACAAGGCAGCATAAGGGGAATGTCCCAGGTATATCTGTGAGTCTACCGCAAGAAGCTTCCATATCACATATGCAGTCAGCTCGCCCCGCCATCAGCTACAGGTTTATCACAGGTTATATCCCTGCTGTTGGGAATGAATACAGTATGACCCCCACTTCTGTATGGGAATACCCACAGAATGCAGCATGCTGAAGAGGTGTCCCATGCAAATGTGTCCCTAGCTGTAAGCAGCACCCTGCCAGCATCCAGACCAATGGATTAATATGAACAGAAACTATTGCCATTAACACATTGTACACTTACCCTGTCACCCCAGGGGAATCCAGCAGCTTGCAGCCTGGGAATGTAGGAGTGACAGAATGCACTGGACTGTTACAGATGGCCTGCATCACTACCAAATGCCCTACAGTCCTCTGTCAAAGGCCTGTGCCTCATTCGTACTGCTAATGTATGTTATCTCATGGGGTCCCAACTAACAACATAACACAGTCCACAGAACACAAATGCAAGGCCATGTTGACAAATCCCAGTAGCATGTTCATCATGTCCTACTGCATGAACTGTGGACAAACCCCTAAATACTGCTGGGATGAAGCAACAACTATAGGGATACTTTTCAGATATCGCTCACATAAAGTTAGGAAGAGGATAGAATAACATAGTGGCGGGTGTAGAAGCATGGATGCCATGGAGTGTGTGAAGTCTGAAACTCTGATGTGTGCCCATACTACCCCTGTTTGTAAACCCAGTAATGGGTGGTTACAGACCTGCTTATAAACCACAATGTTTAGGGGAGCTGACCAGATATATGAGCCCTGTCTCTGGGCAACCTTGGTGAATCTGTACAGCTGAGAGGTATGGCCACAGCAGGATATGGTCATTCTGTTACGTCAATAGATGTACAAGCAGGGAATCCTCAGCCACCACAGTATCAAGGTGCTGGACCATTTACATAGACCCATCAGCAAGTGTCTGCAGCTACCCCTCCAGAATGGCATGAGTGTGCAAGAATATGTAGGCTACAGACCACAATACTGGACACAGCTTCATTCATCTTATATTTCTCAGGAAATAACTGAGAGCAGATAAGGATATCTGTTGGTAGCTGATGACATAATATATCACAGTGTAAAACAGTACATATATCTGAATATCTCTGATAACACCAACCATGTAACACAAGCAGCACAGACACAATAGTTACAGTAACCCACTATCTTTCACCCATTGTGACTCCATATTGTCAACCTATCTACAGATATCCTGCAGAAACAGGTCGCTAGCTGTAGGTGTAGAACACCAAATCCTGGACTGGAGTACAACCTACCTGGAATGGATTCACACTCTCAATACAGAAGGTCATACTGGGCATTCTCCTACACTTAGAGAAATGATTCCCATGTCTGACAACAACAGTGGGCTATAAATGTCTGTCAGTCGCAGATGTCTGTGCACACACACCACATTGCACACCATTCATGCTTTCCACACACATTGGATAGGAATACTCACACATATCCAAGGCCAACACACTATAATATGTCAAACATACACACACAGAGATGTGGGGAAGAGAGAGACAGACAGTGACAGAGAGATTTCCATCATGAGGTCTGTCCCACCCACCACAATTTCAATTGGCCAATATCACATGATGTGACGACGTCAGTCACTGCAGACATTTGCTTTTGGTAGCCCTCAGCCCTATTGTGTCTGTGGTGCTTGTGATAACTGTGTAACATGATACTACAAATCAGTATTCATCTAAAATTTGTATACCCAGTCCTGTCAAATGTAAAGTTGTGTGACTGGGTGTTGTGTGTGTGCTTCCAGAGGAAAGGTTTGTGGCCCATTCACACACATTGCACTTCCCATTGCCCATGTTTGCACTCATGCTGATGTCAGTCAACTTGAAATAACTCTCTGGCCAAAACACAGCCCCCATAAGCTCCTTGGCACTTGCGATAACTGCGGAATGCTGTAGTGTGACATGCTATTTAGGTAGGCATTCTATTCCCAGACATAGAAACTGTGTGTGGGTGGAGATGAATTATCTTGAGGAAATTCACAGTCACTACACCTCCCATTGTCTTACTTTAACAAGCCTGCTGATGTCAGTCACCTTGAAATAGCCATTTGGACAAACTCTGTGGTACTTGTGATAACTGCGTAATGCTGTAGTGTAACATACTAGATAGGTAGGAGTTCTAATCCTAAACATGGCAAATGTGAAAGTGTGTGTGTGTGTGTGTGTGTGTGTGTGTGTGTGTGTGTGTGTGTGTGTGTGTGTGTGTGTGGAGATGAATGATTTTGAGGCCATTCACAGACACTACACCTCCCATTGCCCTACTTTAGCAAGTCTGCTGATGTCAGTCTCCTCGAAATACCCCTTTAGACAAGGGCCAGCCTCATAAGATCTGTGGCGCTTGCGATAACTGTGCAATGCTATAGTGTAACATTCCAGTCAGGTAGGAGTTCTAATAGGTTCATAGGTTGATACTAGGCTATCAGCCCTAGGGCGTATACAAGCCTAACCATAACAATTCCCTGGCTATTTCTTCCCACACTATTTACTTCCCTGGACCCCTGTCTAGCAGGGCGACTGACATGATCCCCAGGGTGAATTTCCTTTCTCCCATCCAATTGTCAAGGTTCCTTTTGAAGAGGACCAAAGAGGCACTCTGCTTGATATGTATGGGCAATCTATTCCAGAGTCAGGGGAGTCTCTGGGTCAGGAACCTATCCCTCCAGCATGTATTGTTTATTGTGATGACAAGGTTTAGATCCCTGGAGTGTGTGGCTTTGAGGGATTGGGATTTCTTTAAGTGTAGCATGTCCAACAGCTCTGGGTTTGACATGGCCTTGTATGTTAAGCAAAGATCGCCTCTGAGTAGACGATATGTGACAGAGTATAGCTGGAGTTTTTTAAGGCGGTCAGCATAGGGCATCTGCTTTAGGCCTGTGATTCTTTTAGTGAGGTATTTCTGTGGCCTTTCCAGTTGTTGCAGATGTCTTGAGAGGTACATACCAAACAGGGCATTGTATTCTATAATGGGTCTAATGAGGGATGAGTACAGTGGGACAATGGCCTCCTTTTTTCTGGATGAAAAGCCCTTAGTGATGAGGTGTGCCACATAGAAGAATTTCCTGACTGTTGTGGCGATGAGGTTATCGAAGGTGAGACCACTGTCCACCTGTGTCCCTAAGTCTATTATTAAACTTTCGGTGTTTAGTGTACTGCCACCTATATGGTAATTCACGGATACATGTTTTTTCCCAAAGGGGATAACTATACATTTCTTGCCATTGAGCTTGAGCCCATGGCTCTGGCACCAAGCATCTGTTTCTGTAAGGCCCTTTTGTAGAGTATCCACATCATTTGGGGATTCAATAATGGCTCCCAGTTTGCAGTCATCTGCAAACTTTGTTATCCAAAGTCCCTTAGTGTTGGCCTGTACTTCAGAGAAGTAGATGCCAAACAAGAGCGGTCCCAGGACTGAACCCTGAGGTACTCCACTTCTCATTTGTCTGGAGCTGGATTTGGAGTCGGCTACTTTTACAGTGTGGGTTCTATCAGTAAGCCAGTTAGCAACCCATTGGGTGATGTAGGGATTAATGTCCAGCTTAGTAAGTTTATCTATGATTCCAGAGTGAGGGATGGTGTCAAAGGCTTTGGCAAGGTCTAGATAGGCTGTGTGGACCACCTTACCCTTATCCATGGCTCTGGAGACTGATTCGAAGAAGTCAATCAAGTTCAGGAGACAAGATCGGCCCTTCACGAACCCAAACTGGGTGGGGTCCAGTGTTTGAAAGTTGCCAATGTCTTTGTTTATAAGTTCCATGATAATACGCTCCATGGCCTTGCAGATAAGGCTTGTCAGACTGATAGGATGGTAGTTTCCGGGATCCAAGGTGGATCCCCCCTTGTGGAGTGGGATAACTGTAGCTGTGTGCCACTCAGTGGGCACGAACCCTGAGGTGAGGCTATGATTAAACATGACACTTAGGTGAGGTGCCAGTTCATATTGTAGTTCATGTATTATGCAGCCCGGGATGTCATCTGGTCCCATGGATGCTGTATTCTTAGCTTTGGAGAGTGCGTTTTTTACCTGTGTGGCCGTTATTACCGGAATTTGGCAATCTTCCGGTATTGAGATGGACCATTTAGGGGATGAGGGGGGGGGTTGGCACTGAATCGATCTGCCAGGATATTGGCAATATCCTTGGGATCAGTATATTTAATGCCATTCTGTTTTAGCTCAGAGCAGATCTGAGCATTGCCATTTAGATTCTTAACATAGTTATAGAATGCCTTGTTGTTGTCTTTGGAATATTTGGCAATTTTATTTTCGTAACTAGCTTTGGAGGATTTTATGAGGGATCTCAGTTTCTTACTGAGTCTGGTAAGTAAGTTTTTTGCATCCTGGGATTTTCCTCTTTTTTGCAACAGTTTCTTCCTTTTGGTGTAAAGTTTGTTTATTGCAGGGGACCACCAGATTGGCTTCTTTTTTTGGATGAGAGCGTCTTGGTTCTATTTGGGATGGCATGATTTATGCATGAGTGGATGTGCTCGTACAGTGCCTTAGTGTAGGATTCAGCAGTTGAACTTTCAGCTCCCGTCTGCATGGGTGTCATGAAGTTTGTCACTTCTGACTTGAGTAGCATGAAGTTGGCTTTGTTGAAGTTTTTTATGGAGGTTTCCTTACTGGGGGGTGGGGGTGGGATGTGGATGTTAAGGGTGATTTGCTTATGATCAGACGTGACTAACGAGGGGGTGACCATAGGTGTGGAGCATCGATTTCCCATGTTGGTAATGACCAGGTCTAGGATATTGGAGCCCTTGGTGGGACTATGGATTAGGTGATCCAGCGCGTTGGAAATTATGAATTTCAAGAACCGTTGGGCAAAGGTGTTGGTACATGAGTAGCTTTCCCAGTTAATGGCAGGTTAGTTAAAATCACCCAGTATTAGGGTGTTTGGTTCTATCTTAATATTTTCCAGTATGTTTAGAATGTTGCAGTGAGAATCTTCAGGTATGGTGGGGGATCTGTAGCAAGCTACAATTTGGATTGCAGTCTTACCTAGTGTTAGTTGCACCTGGAGAATTTCAGATGCATTGTGTTGGGCAACTAGCCTGGTGGTGTGAATATCCTTGGTGAATATTGACACTCCTCCACCTTTAGTGTTTTGGTCCTGCTTTGGTGGCCGAAAAGTGTGGTAAGAGGTGTAGCCTGGTATTGCAGGGGTGCTCTCTGGAGCCTTGAGCCAGGTCTCAGTTACTGCACAGATATCGATGTTCTCCATTTTTAGGAGTGCCTCAAGAGAGTGCATTTTGAGGTTTAGACTTCTAGCATTGATTAGCATTACCTTCAGATTTTGCATGCTTGTACCTGTTACGGTGGTGGTTTTGTTCTTTGAACTTTGCCTAAAAAAGGCACTATAGGGGTGGCAAGAGCCTTAGCCAGTAACCTGAATCCCAGAGGCGACAGGTGCAGACCATCTCTGGCAAAGCATCGTGGTCTGTCAATCATGTCATCCCAAGCAGACAGATACTGGATCCCCTTTGAATGACACCAGAAGCTTTGCCAATTGTTGAAGTCAATCATTTTGTCCTTATATTGTGGTATCATTCTGGGCGAAGGCAGGATGCTACTCAGGGCTAGGGTCATACCTGCCTGGGCCACATGATCCGAGAGCTCTTCCATGCCTCTTTTAATGTAGTCCAGGGAGGTATGTCTCAAGTCATTCACTCCAACATGGACAATGATAGAGTCATATTTGTACTTGTTGTGGAGTGACTTGAGTGCATGCGATATGTGGTGGATCCTGGCACCCGACAGGCAGCTGACTGTAATTTTCTCCTTGTTCAACCTGGTGAGAGGGACATCAGTGTGCCGGACTATAGAGTCACCTATGACTAAAGTGTTAGGTACATTGTCTTGCCTTAGGGGCTGTTGCTGGGTGGCACACAGGTGTTTTGAACTATGTGACACTCTGGTTGTGAGATGGCAACTGTAAACTGTGTGTGTTTGTTTGAGAGAGTTTGTGTGTCTTTGGTAATGCCTGATATGATGGGCATTCATACTTACTACTCTTCCCTTACCCCTCCTTTCGCACTGCTGCTGATGTTAGTCACCTTCAAAGATATCTGTGGAGAACTCTCCAACATGTAAGCTCTATGGCATGTGCCATAAATGTGGAACAATGTAGTAGCAGTAACTTCACAGTTATGGGTTTGAATCTCATCTGTGGCAAGTGGTTTTGTGTGTGTGTGTGTGTGTGTGTGTGTGTGTGTGTGTGTGTGTGTATGTATTTACCTCAAATATTTTGGCTCCATTTACACCCAGTACACATCTCAGAGCCTGACTTTAGCATTCCTGCAGATGTCATCCACCTTAGAAGTACCAGTTGCCAACTCTAAACCAGTCAGGTCAGTGGCACATGTGGTAAATACATAACGTAGTGGTCCGTAAAGATTGTTAGAAAGAGGTTTGAACCTCACCTTTAGCAAATGTAAATGTGTGTTTAGGGTAAAATTATTTTTGGAATCCCTCACTAACTACATCACCCAAAGCCAGTATTTACAAGAGCTGGTGATGTTCCTCACCTTAGAAGTACCTTGGGACAAGATCCATCCTATAAGCTCTGTGGCACGTGCGATAAAAACAATACAGTATAGTAGCAATACATAGCTAGATAGCACTCTGAATCTCAGTACTGGCAAGTGTGTGTGTGTGTGTGTGTGTGTGTGTGTGTGTGTGTGTGTGTGTGTGTGTGTGTGTGTGTGTGTGTGTGTGTGTGTCTGTCTGTCTGTCATCAGTATCCTGTGGGGATGTTGCTGTGATTGTGTAATAACAGGATTCATTGTGGGGCTGGTTTTGCTAAATTATTATGTTGAGGACCTAGTATATGTCACAATGTCCACCTTACAAGGATAACAGATGCCAAACACCAGAGAGGCTGGTGTAGACAATCCATAGCCCTACATGTGATATTATGGATTGCTGAATAATATAGGCAACCCTTCTATTACTCAGAGAACACTCTCCACCCATGTCTCATACACAAACACACTAAACTAGGCAACAACCACTATTCTTGTAGTTTGCTGCATATTGCCTCACAGATAGCAAGCATGGTGTTATTGTAGTGGACTACATGACTGTTGACCACAACAGTGCCACTGACATCAGAAAGTACTGTGATGTGTTACATCTCCAGACTGAGTGTGTGTTATCCAGCAAGTAAAAGGACATGGCTCCCTGTTCCATCCTCGCAGTGGGCAAATAAATGTTTACAGTGGCCCTTTTGATATGCTCCCCACTGGATGCCTGCAACAACAGTAGAGTCTACAAATGTAAACCACAAAGGGAATGTCATGCCTCATACACATCCCCTGTATGGACAGACACAACTAAATACCTAAATCATGCTGTCAATGTAGGTGCATGCATGAACTCACTTCATAGCCAAGTCTCACCAAATGAGGTCAGGAATGCTATATCACAAGATAACAATATGTCCACACAACATGCCACAGAGACATCAAGTACACTTCCACATGTCAAAGAGCATGCATGTGGGACATGTGCACAACCCAGACACTGTCCATATTATGGAATATAGATCACATACATGGGAAGCAGTGCACATCACTGGCCACCCACAATAGTCACCCAGATGAGTGGATGGTGAATATAATACCCACCCCTGGGGACCACTCCAGGGACTACACCCCTGAGCCACACTGCAGTCTATTGTCATGTGGCCTGATGCCAAGGTATTCCTTTTGCCTAACCTTGTACAGCCTTCAGGCCCATTCACCTACTACACACATGTGAAGCAATGAACCTATGCATCTCAATACTGTCAAGTGTGTGTGTGTGTGTGTGTGTGTGTGTGTGTGTGTGTGTGTGTATGTGTGTGTGTGTGTGTGTGTGTGTGTGTGTGTGTGTGTGTGTGTATCTGCATGTGTATGTGAAGATTAATGATTTTGAAGCCATTCACACTCACTACACCTCCCATTGCCCCTACTTTAGCATGCCTGCTGATGCCATTCACCTTGAAATAACCTCTTTGGCCCTCTTCAAAAGGAACCTTGATGATTGGATGGGAGATAAGAAATTCACCCCGGGATCACGTCAGTTGCCCTGCTAAACAGGGGTCCAGGGAAGTAAATACTGTGGGAAGAATTAGCCAGGGAATTGTTATGGCTAGGCTTGTATAGGAAACACCAAAAGCCAGCAAGATGGTATCACCATTTATTCAGAGGCACAAAAAAGGACAAAACATGTCCAGATCAAGAACTCATACTAGTTTCGGCACCAGCCTTCATCAGTGAGTGAAAAAAACATTCAAAAATACATGGTCAACGTCAGTTTAAATATGTGAATAAACCAATGACAGTGTGAACATTTGCATTAGGCTCTCAAATAGGATTTAAAGCAACATAACATTGCTCAAAATGGAAAATGCATATAAATCCACATACAATGAAGTGTAGTAAATATGGTCTAAATAATGAGCTATAATATCAATAAGCAAATAATTACATATAATCACATGTAAAATTTGGTCTTGAATAGCAAAAAGAAAAATATATATATATGAAATATATATATAAAAAATAAAAATAAAAATAAAAATAAAAATATTTCCCAATAGTGAAGTGATTTATAAATGGTCATTGAGACCTGGGGGAAAAAGAGCTCCTAAGTGTGTGATCCAGTATTTTTCCTTGTGACTCAAAATACCTTGCCATCCTGTTTGGTTTTGCCTATTCCCTGTAATTTTATCAATGATTGTAAACATAAACTTAGCACTGGGATGTTGAACTGTATGTAAATAGAGGGCATTAGATGCTTTCTGGTTCCGTATATCACTACGATGTTCCCCAATTCTGATACGTAATGATCGTGAAGTTTTGCCAACATAGAATGATTTACATTGGCACGTGGCCAAATAGATAACCCAGCTAGTGGAACAATTGCCAAATATCCTGATGTCATATACTTTACTAGTATTAGAACTCGTAAATTGTTTAAGCTGGTTGACATAGACACAAGAAACGCAATGTCCACACCTAAAAGTTCCCAATAATTCATCCCCCAATAAGGTAAGTTGTTTAAATTTGGCTGCCCCACTTTCTCTGTGTTTATAATGAGAAAATAGTGTGCCTAATGTTTTGCCACGTCTGAATGAAAATGAACATTGTTGATCTAGTATCCCCCTCAAAAAGTCATTAGCTAATAAGATGTTCCAATTCTGGTTCACGGCTTGTCTGACTGTCTGATGATTTTTGCCCAATGTAGTGATTAATCTCACCTTAGAATGATTGATGTTATGAGTTTTGTCCCTATATTCCAACAGTGTCTTTCTATCTTGATTGTCTGAATATATCCTAGCTAGATCTATATCAGAAATGTTATAACCCCGGTCCAAAAATCTGGTGAGTAAATCAGTTTTGGCTATAGAGTAATCATGTAAGCATGAATTAATTCTCCGAATTCTAAGATATTGAGATTTGGGGATGTTCCGGATGGTGTGGCGTGGATGCATGCTGTGTGCATGTAACAGGGTATTAAACTGAGGGTATTTTCGAAAAATTTTGGTGTTAAGTGTGTTATCAATATTACGATATACCGTAACATCCAAAAAAGTGATAACATCCCTATGAAATGTGATTGAAAATTCAATACCCCAGATGTTGTTATTCAGATGTTCCAAAAATTCCTGTAGATAATTCGCATCTGCACGCCACACCATCCAACAATCATCTAAATATCTTCTCCATATGTCTATTTCCACAAGGTATAGATTGTGTAAGGGGTTGTAAATCAGACATTCTTCAAGGTAGGCCATAAAAAGATCTGCATAAATGGGGGCAAAAGATGCCCCCATGGCCGTACCTTGTAGTTGCCAATAGCAATCACCCTGGAAATAGAACACATTTTTGTTTAATACATGTTCTGTGAGACAGATAAGTAGAGTATTGAAACCCGGAGAATATAATTCTGACTTAGCAAGCCAATATTCCACAGCCTGAAGCCCTGCCCAATGTGGGATGCTAGTGTAGAGGGATTTAACATCCAGAGTGCACATTATCCAATGGGGTTCCAGTTGGCAGTCATCAATAATTTGTAAAAATTGCGTAGTGTCCTGAATTCTTGCTCTGACCAAGGGCAACAGTGGTTTCAGAAATTGGGTTAGAAAAGCAGACAGGGGTTCTGTAAGAGAACCATGACCAGAAACTATAGGCCTACCTGGTGGATGTGTCAGGGATTTGTGTATTTTAGGTAGTAAATACAGGATTTGTTTAGCCGGTTCCTTAACCTGTAGATGTTGAACCGTTTTATTTGTGAGAATACCCTCCTCTAATGCAGTTTGTAAAAAGATATCTATCTCTTTTTTAAATGTCATAGTTGGATCAATATCCATTTTCATGTAGCATTGTTTGTCAGATAGTTGTCGTAAACCCTCATTTATATAGAAGTCCATATTTAAGATCACCACTGCACCCCCCTTATCAGCTTGAACAATTGCTATATTATGATTGTTCCTAAGTTCTGATAAAGCCACTCTCTCGGTGGAACTAATGTTGTCCCTACCAATTGCAACCTCAAAAAGGGGAAAGTGTAAATCCTTTAACACCGCTTGTTGAAATATTGCTACATTTTTATTCATTGGTGGCTGAAATGTTGATTTATGGAAGGTGAAGTCAGTAGATCTTTGAGCATTGGAACTATCTTGTTCTGAAAAAAACAGTTTGAGGTTGAGTCTACGACAAAAATCAATAACATCTAGTGCAGTTTGGTATTCATCACAAAAAAAGCTAGGAACAAAATTTAACCCTTTATTAAGTACTTGTTTTTGTTCTGATGTTAATACATGATCCGATAAATTCAACACATTTTGAAAACCTTGGGTATCTACTTGAGTAGTGCCTGAATTAGCCCTGTCATGGAATCCGTAGATATATTTGTTTCTATGTTTCCTCCCCCCTCTGGATTTCCTACCATGTCTAAAGGGTAATGGGTGTTAGTTTTCTTTTTAAGTGGGGAATTGGCAGTGTTGACATATTCACCGTCAGTAGTAGATGACTCCTCCCCTGAGGTACTGGTTTGAAAGTGATCTCTGTTCTTTAATATAGATCTAGGCCTTTTTCTAGACCTGCCCCTGTCCATGGTGGGTATATTGTCTTGAAACCTCACAGATCGTTGCACTTGAAATGGATGTCCCCTGTCATAGTCATTACTGTCCCTGTTAAATTTTTTTATTTTCCTCTCCCTGATAACTTTATCATAAGATGTTAGTTCCTTGGACAACTTGTCTATGTGTTCAAAATATTTAGGACTTGATTCATATTTTTTACATGTATTTGCCAAATTTTTAACTTCCGAAAGACAAGTATCTATTATTCTTTCATAATAAGAAGCTAAAATCTTCACAAAGACCATGGATCCTTCTTTAAGTGCCGCATCCCATTCTTCATTAAGCCTCTCTTCAGATCTGCTTACAAGTGGGTGCAATTTTATCCGTAGTCCCCTAGGTGCAATGTTTTTATGTAAGTAGGCTTTAAATAAACGGAGATGCCAAATATTGGCTCTTAGTCCTTTCAAGCCTTTTTCCAAATCCCGAAAACAGAACTCACAATTATCTGTGGGATTTGTAACAGATTGGATGGGGTTGCTGCTTGGGGCTTGGTTAACACCAAAAATAGCCAAATCTTCCCTATCAGCACGCAACCCCTCCAATATTTTATCTAGATCCATGTTGAATTACAAATGTCCAAGGAACAAACACAATTATGGTATTAAAAAGTTGTTATAGTATCATATAGAAATGACAAGAACCATGGAAGGGATAGACAGGGGCAGGACCATAAGCACCCAAACCAAGGTATCAACAAAACTGGGTTGTTTGACTATCCCTGAGATCAATTTCAAATCAGTATAAAACTCAAAATATGTGCCTTGAGAAATCAGCCCAAATTGTATAACCTATTGGTATCCAACCATTGCCTTGTATGTTACAAAAATGACATAAATAGGATATGACAATAGCAAGATTTTTAACAAAACAAAACTAGGAGCCTGGATCAAATATTGTCTTGTACATGTTGGTGGAATACAGTCTATATATAATGTTGGCCACTGACAACTGTTGTAAACATCTATACTCTATCCACCATATGTAGTTCACTATATATCAAAAAGACAAATTCGAACCCTTGTTCATCTTTAACTTAGAACATAGCCTACAAACAGTGTAGTAGACAAAGTGTCAATAGGGTTCAACTAGTATACATCAAAAAGTGATACTCCATGTATGAAGCCTACTTGGCTCATAATCTTTATACACACAGTTAAAGTATGTTATAGTCAGAGGCCAACATAAAATGTTGAGCTAACCTAGGGGTCCCCTTGATAATAATCACAAAATAAACTGATATTATGTCTTGTTATATATCAAATCCAATAGCACAACACTATGTCAACTGTTCAAAACAAAATGTACATAATGTTAAACTCCCATCTATGTATAGGCCAAACCACAGTTGTTATGAACCTTCTTGTTAATCAGCAATATTATTCGTGAAAAAAATATATTAAAGTGTGCTTGCAAAAAGGTTATAAAACCACAAACACAATTATACAATATTAATCAACCAAGATTAACTTGGTACCAAAACGGAGATATTATTAGGAACCACCAAGTGATTCAGTGATCAGCAGTCCAAAATTGTACTACATTGACCCTATACATAACCAGTTAACTCAAAATAATGTCGGACGTTCAGTCCGTGCACTAATAATGCCACAATTCAATGTAACACCCTCGTCAACTGAAAATGGATAGAACAATGTTGAAAAACAGTTTCCCTAAATGCTAATCATGGGTCATGATAAATAACAACCATCGCTTAATAAGATAGATTTTTTTTTTTTTTTTTTTTTTTTTTTTTTTTTTTTTTTTTTTAAGCATTAGCTCCTATTTGAGAGCCTAATGCAAATGTTCACACTGTCATTGGTTTATTCACATATTTAAACTGACGTTGACCATGTATTTTTGAATGTTTTTTTCACTCACTGATGAAGGCTGGTGCCGAAACTAGTATGAGTTCTTGATCTGGACATGTTTTGTCCTTTTTTGTGCCTCTGAATAAATGGTGATACCATCTTGCTGGCTTTTGGTGTTTTCTACAAGGTTGGTTGGCCGTGCAGCCGTCTGAGGTTGGTGTTTTGCTTTAGTCGGTTTTCCTTGCTGTTGGCGTCAGGTTTTCACCGTTGGTAGGAGAGGACTCCTGCCTCGAGGCTTCTACTCTTTTTGGTTCAACGTAAAATTGGGAACGAGGAGTTTAGGCTTCTTTCTAAACCACTGTTTATTCTTCATTTTTGTGCATAAACGAATTGGGACAGTTTGCAGTTACTGGCTCTTGTATGCGGAATGGAAAACAGACAACATGTTCATTAAATAGCTCAAAGGTACTGTTCAGATTTGGGGGTAATTCATGTCTGACTCATCAACGGAGACGAGTTGTTGAATCTTATTTCTGTTTTAAACTTTGGGTGTTGTGTTATATACGGAGCTGTGCAAGGGAGTATTGGGTCTCGATTTCAGGCCTCACCATTTGCTAACTGGATCCGGTTTATATATTTTTGACTGTTGGCCATTTATCCGCTAATATACATGAAAACTTGGACTGGATGAAACGGAATTGCAGTGTATGGTTTCTAAAAAACTTTGTGTTTATTATGTTCACGAGTTCTGGTCCTAGATTTTTGTTATCGTGTTAGGGTTGGACTTCATTTTGATACGCTGCATTTAGACTGGTCTCTCAATTATTATATCTTCTCTACATCGGGATTTGCCAACAATTCAACATTTAATAAGGATCCACGGCGCAAATGACATTTCATCTTATTGTCTGTTTGGGACTATCAGTACATGTTTTGTTTTTTTAATAACTTGATACAAACTATGTACATGTGTTAATGCTTGGCGTACATGACATTTCATCTAACTGTTTGTTTGGGACTATAAGGACAGGTTTTGCTTGTTTTAATAATTTCATACCAACCATATACTTGCGCTAATGCTTTAAAAAAAAAAAAAAAAAAAAAAAAAATATATATCTTATTAAGCGATGGTTGTTATTTATCATGACCCATGATTAGCATTTAGGGAAACTGTTTTTCAACATTGTTCTATCCATTTTCAGTTGACGAGGGTGTTACATTGAATTGTGGCATTATTAGTGCACGGACTGAACGTCCGACATTATTTTGAGTTAACTGGTTATGTATAGGGTCAATGTAGTGCAATTTTGGACTGCTGATCACTGAATCACTTGGTGGTTCCTAATAATATCTCCGTTTTGGTACCAAGTTAATCTTGGTTGATTAATATTGTATAATTGTGTTTGTGGTTTTATAACCTTTTTGCAAGCACACTTTAATATATTTTTTTCACGAATAATATTGCTGATTAACAAGAAGGTTCATAACAACTGTGGTTTGGCCTATACATAGATGGGAGTTTAACATTATGTACATTTTGTTTTGAACAGTTGACATAGTGTTGTGCTATTGGATTTGATATATAACAAGACATAATATCAGTTTATTTTGTGATTATTATCAAGGGGACCCCTAGGTTAGCTCAACATTTTATGTTGGCCTCTGACTATAACATACTTTAACTGTGTGTATAAAGATTATGAGCCAAGTAGGCTTCATACATGGAGTATCACTTTTTGATGTATACTAGTTGAACCCTATTGACACTTTGTCTACTACACTGTTTGTAGGCTATGTTCTAAGTTAAAGATGAACAAGGGTTCGAATTTGTCTTTTTGATATATAGTGAACTACATATGGTGGATAGAGTATAGATGTTTACAACAGTTGTCAGTGGCCAACATTATATATAGACTGTATTCCACCAACATGTACAAGACAATATTTGATCCAGGCTCCTAGTTTTGTTTTGTTAAAATCTTGCTATTGTCATATCCTATTTATGTCATTTTGTAACATACAAGGCAATGGTTGGATACCAATAGGTTATACAATTTGGGCTGATTTCTCAAGGCACATATTTTGAGTGTTATACTGATTTGAAATTGATCTCAGGGATAGTCAAACAACCCAGTTTTGTTGATACCTTGGTTTGGGTGCTTATGGTCCTGCCCCTGTCTATCCCTTCCATGGTTCTTGTCATTTCTATATGATACTATAACAACTTTTTAATACCATAATTGTGTTTGTTCCTTGGACATTTGTAATTCAACATGGATCTAGATAAAATATTGGAGGGTTGTGCTGATAGGGAAGATTTGGCTATTTTTGGTGTTAACCAAGCCCCAAGCAGCAACCCCATCCAATCTGTTACAAATCCACAGATAATTGTGAGTTCTGTTTTGGGATTTGGAAAAAGCTTGAAAGGACTAAGAGCCAATATTTGGCATCTCCGTTATTTAAAGCCTACTTACATAAAAACATTGCACCTAGGGACTACGGATAAAATTGCACCCACTTGTAAGCAGATCTGAAGAGAGGCTTAATGAAGAATGGGCTGCGGCACTTAAAGAAGGATCCATGGTCTTTGTGAAGATTTTAGCTTCTTATTATGAAAGAATAATAGATACTTGTCTTCGAAGTTAAAAATTTGGCAAATACATGTAAAAATATGAATCAAGTCCTAAATATTTTGAACATAGACAAGTTGTCCAAGGAACTAACATCTTATGATAAAGTTATCAGGGAGAGGAAAATAAAAAAAATTTAACAGGGACAGTAATGACTATGACAGGGGACATCCATTTCAAGTGCAACGATCTGTGAGGTTTCAAGACAATATACCCACCATGGACAGGGGCAGGTCTAGAAAAAGGCCTAGATCTATATTAAAGAACAGAGATCACTTTCAAACCAGTACCTCAGGGGAGGAGTCATCTACTACTGACGGTGAATATGTCAACACTGCCAATTCCCCACTTAAAAAGAAAACTAACACCCATTACCCTTTAGACATGGTAGGAAATCCAGAGGGGGGAGGAAACATAGAAACAAATATATCTACGGATTCCATGACAGGGCTAATTCAGGCACTACTCAAGTAGATACCCAAGGTTTTCAAAATGTGTTGAATTTATCGGATCATGTATTAACATCAGAACAAAACAAGTACTTAATAAAGGGTTAAATTTCCTAGCTTTTTTGTGATGAATACCAAACTGCACTAGATGTTATTTTTTTGTCGTGAGACTCAACCTCAAACTGTTTTTCAGAACAAGATAGTTCCAATGCTCAAAGATCTACTGACTTCACCTTCCATAAATCAACATTTCAGCCACCAAAGAATAAAAATGTAGCAATATTTCAACAAGCGGTGTTAAAGGATTTACACTTTCCCCTTTTTGAGGTCGCAATGGCTAGGGACAACATTAGTTCCACCGAGAGTGGCTTTATCAGAACTTAGGAACAATCATAATATAGCAATTGTTCAAGCTGATAAGGGGGGTGCAGTGGTGATCTTAAATATGGACTTCTATAAATGAGGGTTTACGACAACTATCTGACAAACAATGCTACATGAAAATGGATATTGATCCAACTATGACATTTAAAAAAGAGATAGATATCTTTTTACAAACTGCATTAGAGGAGGGTATTCTCACAAACAAAACGGTTCAACATCTACAGGTTAAGGAACCGCTAAACAAATCCTGTATTTACTACCTAAAATACACAAATCCCTGACACATCCACCAGGTAGGCCTATAGTTTCTGGTCATGGTTCTCTTACAGAACCCTGTCTGCTTTTCTAACCCAATTTCTGAAACCACTGTTGCCCTTGGTCAGAGCAAGAATTCAGGACACTACTAATTTTTACAAATTATTGATGACTGCCAACTGGAACCCCATTGGATAATGTGCACTCTGGATGTTAAATCCTCTACACTAGCATCCCACATTGGGCAGGGCTTCAGGCTGTGGAATATTGGCTTGCTAAGTCAGAATTATATTCTCGGTTTCAATACTCTACTTATCTGTCTCACAGAACATGTATTAAACAAAATGTGTTCTATTTCCAGGGTGATTGCTATTGGCACCATGGGGCATCTTTGCCCCATTTATGCAGATCTTTTATGGCCTACCTTGAAGAATGTCTGATTTACAACCCTTACACAATCTATACCTTGTGGAAATAGACATATGGAGAAGATATTTAGATGATTGTTGGATGGTGTGGCGTGCAGATGCGAATTATCTACAGGAATTTTTGAACATCTGAATAACAACATCTGGGGTATTGAATTTTCAATCACATTTCATAGGGATGTTATCACTTTTTGGATGTTACGGTATATCGTAATATTGATAACACACTTAACACCAAAATTTTCGAAAACCTCAGTTTAATACCCTGTTACATGCACACAGCATGCATCCACCACACCATCCGAACATCCCCAAATCTCAATATCTTAGAATTCGGAATTAATTCATGCTTACATGATTACTCTATAGCCAAAACTGATTTACTCACCAGATTTTTGGACCGGGTTATAACATTTCTGATATAGATCTAGCTAGGATATATTCAGACAATCAAGATAGAAAGACACTGTTGGAATATAGGGACAAAACTCATAACATCAATCATTCTAAGGTGAGATTAATCACTACATTGGGCAAAAATCATCAGACAGTCAGACAAGCCGTGAACCAGAATTGGAACATCTTATTAGCTAATGACTTTTTGAGGGGGATACTAGATCAACAATGTTCATTTTCATTCAGACGTGGCAAAACATTAGGCACTATTTTCTCATTATAAACACAGAGAAAGTGGGGCAGCCAAATTTAAACAACTTACCTTATTGGGGGATGAATTATTGGGAACTTTTAGGTGTGGACATTGCGTTTCTTGTGTCTATGTCAACCAGCTTAAACAATTTACGAGTTCTAATACTAGTAAAGTATATGACATCAGGATATTTGGCAATTGTTCCACTAGCTGGGTTATCTATTTGGCCACGTGCCAATGTAAATCATTCTATGTTGGCAAAACTTCACGATCATTACGTATCAGAATTGGGGAACATCGTAGTGATATACGGAACCAGAAAGCATCTAATGCCCTCTATTTACATACAGTTCAACATCCCAGTGCTAAGTTTATGTTTACAATCATTGATAAAATTACAGGGAATAGGCAAAACCAAACAGGATGGCAAGGTATTTTGAGTCACAAGGAAAAATACTGGATCACACACTTAGGAGCTCTTTTTCCCCCAGGTCTCAATGACCATTTATAAATCACTTCACTATTGGGAAATATTTTTATTTTTATTTTTATTTTTTATATATATATTTCATATATATATTTTTCTTTTTGCTATTCAAGACCAAATTTTACATGTGATTATATGTAATTATTTGCTTATTGATATTATAGCTCATTATTTAGACCATATTTACTACACTTCATTGTATGTGGATTTATATGCATTTTCCATTTTGAGCAATGTTATGTTGCTTTAAATCCTATTTGAGAGCCTAATGCAAATGTTCACACTGTCATTGGTTTATTCACATATTTAAACTGACGTTGACCATGTATTTTTGAATGTTTTTTTCACTCACTGATGAAGGCTGGTGCCGAAACTAGTATGAGTTCTTGATCTGGACATGTTTTGTCCTTTTTTGTGCCTCTGAATAAATGGTGATACCATCTTGCTGGCTTTTGGTGTTTTCTACAAGGTTGGTTGGCCGTGCAGCCGTACGTGCGAGGGTTGGTGTTTTGCTTTAGGCTTGTATAGGCCCTAAGGCCAATAGCCTAGTACCAACCTATGAACCTATGAAACCTTTGACCATGTGTCAGCCATATAAGTTTTGTGGTGCTTGTGATAACTGTGCAATACTGTAGTATTGCAAACTAGCTAGGTAGACACTCTAATCCTGATCCTGCTAACTGGGATAATGTGTGCTTTTCCCTGAGAGAGAGTGTGTGTGTGTGTGTGTGTGTGTGTGTGTGTGTGTGTGTGTGTGTGTGTGTGTGTGTGTGTGTGTGTGTGTGTCTTTTGTGGACATTCGCACTTACTACACTTCCCTTGCCCCTCCTTTTGCACTATTGCTTATGTTACTCACCTTCAAAGATAGCTTTGGACAGCTCTTCAACAGGTAAGCTCCATGGTGTGTGCAACAACTGTGTAATACTGTGATAGCAATGCATAGTCTGGTAGTGGGTTTGAAACTCAGTACTGGTAAGTGTGTGTCTCATCAGTATCTGTTGGGGTGATTGTGTAATGACAGGCTCCGTTGCAGTGTGGGTTTTGCTACATCATTATGTTGAGGACCTATATGTCCCAATGTCCAAATTAAAAGGCCAAAAGTTTTCAAACACTGCAGAGGTTGTTGTAGGCAATCCTCAGCCATAAATGTGTACAGCCATGTGCAATTACTATGTGACAGTATGGATTAGTAAACAATATAGGCAACCATTATAATACCCAGATACCACTCTCCACCCATGGATCATACACAAACATGCTTGGCTAATACTCTCTTACTCCCTTCCTTTCTTACTTTGTCTCTGTCTCTGTCTCCATCTCTCTCTCTCTCTCTCTCTCTCTCTCTGTCTCTGTCTGTCTGTCTCTCTCTCTCTCTCTCTCTCTGTCCTTCTCTGGTGGATGTGGAAAAGTACATATGTTTTGCATAGACAGCAGCTTGAGTTTTGTAAGTAATGCCCATGATCAGCTGATGGCCTGGGCATGAATTGCAGTCCCTCCTTGCTAATTGCTTGTGGAACAGCTGTGGTATCATTCCTATAGCCAATTGCATGGAAACACACTCCTGTAACTAAGCACGTCATGTGGGTGTTGGCCCTTTTCCTTCACTGTGAGCAGGACTTCATGTGGGTGTCTGACAAACAGCATCACAGAGGGTAGTTGGAAATACCTCTTACAACATACACTGTGGAGACAGGCCAACAAACAGGAGGGGGATGTTCCAGACATGGGGACAGAATGTAAGAATTGCTGGTCTACATTTGAAGTAATGTTGGTTTAACAGGGTTTGTGTGGATATGGCTGCTCTACATGATTTAAAGTTTGGCATGACAGTATTATGTGGTTGAGGAAACTCCCATCTGTAGGGCTATCTGCAGATTGGCCAGAGTTTGGAGTCTTACATGTAGTGTGTTACTCACACATTTCCTATCTTTAGAAATGCAGTAGCATACTCTGATGATTGCAGTCAGTACATGGTGACATCCATGTGAGCTACTGACTTCATATCCATCAGAAGAGATATGTCACAACAAACCGTTACAACAGGAATTTTCTCAGTTCATCACAGCAATATGTCAGTATTGGCCCAGTGTATTCTTGCCTCTGTCCCGCATGTCTGTCACCCTTTTTCCATATGTCATGCAGTAAGAAGTGTATATGTACAGTATATCATTACAGTACTCACATCATACCTGATAACAAGCCAGTGAGATATCAGACTGCTAGACATGTTATGTATAGTAGGCCTTATATTTGAGGACAACCTGGACATTCTGTTGTAGTCTGTACAATAGTGGTCTGTGTACGTATGATGATTGTTGACAGAGTGTGTATTGTGAATATGTTACTTGGCCTGTGTACAGACTGTGGTAGATGTCATTGTTCTTGTTCGTTTTCTATCTGACGTTGCATGCTGCTTCAGTTTACAGTACACTATCAGTGTATATGTTTGTAGGGCCAGGCTGAGACATGTCCCATTCCACAGTCAGGCATCAGACTACACTGTGTATTGGGCCAGTATATGAAGGGTTAGTGTATGAGTGGCACATATGAGGATGGTTTTGTTCACACAGTCCATATACTGCACTATTAATTAGGCTTACCATAATGTGACTGTGATTGTCTTTAGATTGGTTGTGGGTATGCAATTTCACAGTGGTGTCTGTTACTCTGTGCTGTTACATGCCTGTAGTTCCTGCTATATTTGCAAGTACATGTGTATTCTCTCATAGGAAACTTGGGTCAGTGTTGTGGCAGTATGCCAGTAGTTTGCACAGTGCTTTGGGACATGCCTTGCAGCTCAGTGTATTTACCTAGTGTGATGTTATGTCCGTTTATTTGTCAGATGTTCTATTGCCTGGCCACCATAAGTGTTGTGTATTTCTGAAAAAGCTGTGGGATGCTGTGAAAATATATATCACTAACTAGTGGGAAGTATGTGGGCTTGGGACCTCAGCTCCTCCAGTTAATATGTGTTAGGAGAGACAGGAGTGTGTGAATGCATCAACTGTGTGAGCTAGTCTATTCCAGTATTTTTGTGATATTATCATTTGTATGGCTGTAAACATCCACTTTGTCAGGCTTGGTCCACACGTCTTGCACTAAGGAGTTCTGTGTATACAACTGGACTTACCAGATTGTGTCAGACTGTCCAAATTTATTGGTCATATCTCTGCTGTATTCCACAGGATCATTACTGTGATTTGTGTGGTACTTCACTATGAAGATCTTATGATGTCTGTCAGTAACAGATGGCGTACATGTCAGTATCAGAAGTAACTTCCTACAAAAGTCTGTTGACACACCCCCTGTTACTGTAGCAACATTCTACATTTATGCCTGCAATACTTACATTACATCCACTTGCACTAAGAGGTTGTGACTATTGGTGCTGAGGTATGACTCCACTACATGTTATGGCCATATGTTTTTTATATATACTACATATATATATATATATAATACTACATATATTATATATACTATATAGAAACACTACTAAATCCTGAAAACCCAAACTACCGATGCCCAAAATCCTGAGACCAAATACCCAAAACCCTAAAATACCAAAACATCAAAACCGCGAAATTCAAACTACCGAAAACTACACTCAACACACACCACACATATACACATACACGCACCTTGCCCCAGAACACAAACACAAAACCCTAAAGTACAGACAAGCAGGGGGGCAAGCCCCACTGCACCCCACACCCCCCACTTAAATATTCTAAGCCCAAGGTAGCACTACATACACAAACACACTACATTCCCTTGCACACACACATCACAGTCACAACACACACTTAAACACTAAACTCCTAACCAACACATTTAAACATAGATACTTACCTGACCCTCCACTATACCGCAACACCGGAAGCACAAAAGTAAAACTCCTGATGATTGGGATTTTGAAATTTGCGCTTCTGGTCTTTCCGTAATTAGGGGTTTCTGCTATATAGTCTCAAAAGTTTGAAATTCGGTATTTCAAACTTTCGAGATTATGTAGTGATCCCATATATATATATATATATATATATATATATATATATATATATATATATGTATATATATATATATATATATATATATATATATGAAATTCATAAGCACGAAGCCAGAATCTCGAGTTTAAAGAAACTCGAAAATATGAAAGGGGCATAAAAAAAAAGTACACCTTTCTAATGTTTTTGCAGCCCTCCCTACTTAAATATTCCTACTCCAAGATCACACTATAGCAAAGGAAAGGGAAATCTCCCTTTCCGCGTTATATGCGTAAGTGCAAAAAGGAAGACTTTCCAGTCCTCCGCTATACTGTGGTCACATAGCATATGAATTTAGCCTGCTTAGCCTGCAAGGGTGCAGGGGGACCTGGCCCCCGGCAGAAAGATAAGTGAACCCTTTTTTCTCTAACCCTAAACTTCCCATTCACAATTTTGAGTGAATGGAAGTTCGAGATTTTCATCTCGAGCTTATGCATTTCGAGCTTCCATCCATTGAATATTGTGAAGGGGAACCATATGTATATATATATATATATATATATATATATATATATATATATATATATATATATATATATATATATATATATATATATATATATATATATATATATATATATATATATATATATATATATACACACACACACACACACACACACACACACACACACATATACATACATATATTTATATGTATATACTATATATATATATATATATATATATATATATATATATATATAAAAAACTGGGTTCATGTCAATACATTGACATGTTAAAAT
>NC_056736.1:141544153-141594153 GCF_019279795.1 Protopterus annectens | reverse complement strand
ACAAGTAATATACCATCTAAATTGTCAAGATTTGATGTATATGAATATAAATCAGTTAAAAATGTTCTGTGTCCCTAACCACATAAACACAACCTGATAACACTTTTTAAAATTCAGAGTCTAGGTATATAGAGATATGTATATATCTGTGTGTGTGTGTGTGTGTGTGTGTGTGTGTGTGTGTGTGTGTGTGTGTGTGTGTGTGTGTATATATGTAGACATATATAGAGTGCATTTAGACATCGGATCCACACTCTGAACCTCCTTTCTCCACAGCTGAACTGTTCTGCCTTGCTACAAAACAGAGCGTCACATGTGGACACAGCCTAACATTAGGGGGGATATATAGGGACAAATCGTAGATATGCTTATTACAAACCTATGAAGTTTGTGCATGATACATTTAGCGTTACCATGCCTGTTCTGAAGGTGGTGGAGTCTGAACCTCATGTGTCTATCATGACTTCATTACTTCCACCGTCAGCTATTTGCCAACCTAATATACATGTTTGGAGGAACAGAACAAACAGTATGATGGCTTAAATCTTGAAATTCTGTGCAGATCTGCACAGTTGACAGGTATGGCCCACTGCCCACAGGTCCAGATGCTATGTCCATTGCAGTTGTTCAGCAGGGCATCATTACAGGAAGTCTTGATGGCACATATAAATCTTTCAACATCACCTATCCCATTATTACAGACCAAGTACTACATTCAATTACATGCTGACATGTTTCACATACCTGTTTTATTATTGTGATGTCTTCTGTGTACCAGCTGGATGTCTTCCTCGTTTTTTTTTTTTTTTTTTTTTTTAGTAGTATTTTTGTTTTTTAGTATTATTTTTGATTTTTTCTCTCTCTCTCTCTCTCTCTCTCTCTCTCTCTCTCTCTCTCTCTCTCTCTCTCCCTCTCAACACTACAGATTGAGCTGGTTTGAATAGGTTGCAGCATGGCTTTTGTAGGTGATGCTCATGATCAGGTAATGGCTTCTGTACCAGTTGGTGCCCTGATTACTGTATCATATGTTTTGTTTGAGAGTTGTATTAATCAGTTATGTATTTCAAACACCTAACTGCTATAAGAAATGGCATAAAAAACTGAAATAGTACACAAATAAACATTTCTCTGTATGCAAACTTATGTGTGGGGTCCTGTCCTTTGCATTGTGTGTGGAATATATTTCATGCAATAATTCTCATTTGTAGGAAAGGATCACACACTGACCATTTGAAAAGGTGGCAACTGTAGGAATAATGGCTGTCTGATATGCTGTCCACCCTCTATATATACTCTTAATATATATATATATATATATATATATATATATATATATATATATATATATATATATATATATATATATATATATATATATTATATACATACATACATCTACATATATAAATACATATTCCCTACTTTTGAATGACTGTGCTGTATATGTTTGAGAAAACATTACACTTATGGACACCTCAAATGGCTTAGTGGTAAATCACTGTGGCTATGATGTACAGGGTCCTAGGATCAAAACTTTCAATGGCTGATTATTTTGTTTCGGGCATCAAAGGACTGTTGGATGCAGAGTGATTAAGGCACTTTTAAGCAGTTGTAAGTGGATTTGTGCAGGTTTGCGTGGCAGTAAGCAATGCTAACTTCTGGTTAAATAAGCTTACAGATAGTTATGACAGTGCTTAATCTGTGTAGCCATTGCTTGCTGCTGCACAAACAGGCTTACACCCACTTACTACTGCTTAAAATTGCTCATTCCCGCTTACCCCCACACTAATTTCTTTAAAAGAAAAGAAAAAGTGGTGATAGGAAAGTGGTGAAAAAGGGGGCATGCAGAGTGAAAGACAATAGGGAAAGTAGCAAGGGATTTGAGGGATGGGTGTAGGGAAGGTCCATAGCTGTCAATTTCTTCTACAGCAACAGCTGTGCATATATACTGAATGTGGGGGTAGATTTGGACACTCAAACCCCTGATAGAGGGGTGAGGACAACAGTAATGTGTTGCAAAGCCAATTAGACCAGATTACATGTGCCCAGTGGGCATGTGTGCAGAATCGACAGCTATGTATGGGGCAGAATTTTTTTTGGAAACAGATTGCCCTTTTTTTTAAGGTGAGAGTTGGATGTTGGGGAAGGATAGTAGGTATATTTGGAGAGGTAGGTTGGGTAGCGAAGACAGACAAGACAGCATACAGAGGTGTTACATGACACATGTGGGGGGTAAATACTTTGGACAGGGAGGAGTGTTTGGAAATCAGAAGCCCATGAGCCCCCAATGGAAACAGTGGGACTGAGGCCCCCACCCATGGGCAGTCATCACTGCACCTTCACATGCCCAAAGGTGGCTGTGCTGGGAGCTGGGAAGGAGGGGCAGGCTGACCCTCTAAATGTGCCTCGTGGCCCTCAAGCTGGTGTAGCAGAAGATCTCCAAACTCCCTTTGGAGCTCGCTATGCCCCTATCCCCGGACCTGACATCGGGTGAAAGGATCCTGTTTGCACCCACTCCCAGTGGGGGGGGGACGTGCCTCATCCCATGAGGTGGTTCCACCCAAATGTGGTGCAGGACCAGTGGACGAGGAGGTCCCAGGGTGGGTCCCAGTGCCATGGCCAAATGAAGTGGGGGAGGTGGGTCCGCTGGGACTGTCCTTTCCAAATGTGCTATGGTGTTGCAGTTTTAAAAGATATGTGTGTTAGTAATAGTCAACACAATCCAGGATTAGTTATAATAGCATGCATAGAGATTCCCATTAACCCAAAACACCAGATTTGGAACAGCTGCATAGCAAACAGAACACGTGCATATATGAAATTACAGTGGCCATTAAAATGGCATGCAGGTTACATTGATAGCAGCTGGCCACCAATGATAGTATTTCAACATGGAAGATTAATAGAATGCATTTCAATAGTTAGTGAATAATAGGACATATGTCCCAACAGTTCATTTGATGTAAACACACCCATTGATTTGTGTATTTAGATTACTGTTGCAGATATGGTAGGGGGGAGTGAGAGATGTCAATTAACAACTTATATATCCTTGTAGTACTCACAACTTTAATTATCATTGCTCTAATCGTTAAGGTACAGGTATTATTACAATACCCTAAAGCCTTGGTTTGGGCAGTTGTATGTTTGTACACAGTGTATACTTCAACTGTCTTATAGCTAAATTCTACATTTCTTACCTGGTAGACCTATGGTTGGAATGTTTGTTAACACTTCCTGACTTTTTCTACACATATTCTCAGATTCCAAGTTAATATTATGCACATACCTCTCAATCTCTTAATGCACACACTCTGGACCAAGCTTGACAACATGGGGGTACAAATGGGGACATATTTTGAATATTGCTCTCATAAACTTGGAGAGTTGCTAGAGTGACAGGATGTCTTTCAATTTACATTTTCTGAAGGTTTTGTGGACTGAAAATTAAATGTATGTCATTATTTAGTGACTACAGTTTTGTGATCATCCTACTGATTTGCCGGGTCTATATTAGGACACCTAACTTTCAAAATTTTGAGTGTTCTAATCTCTACCCATTTTTCAGCAAATGCTGAAAATATCAAAGAAACAGAAAACCGATTTTTTTCCTAGGGGAAAGAATTTGGTTGTCTGTTTCTATTGCTTCGGTATTTTCAGCACTGTGGTGGAAAGTTACGGGTCGGGTTCAGGTAAGTGTGTGATTGTGTGGATGTGAGGGTTAGGGTGGGGTAGGTGAGTTAGGGTTAAGACGCGGGTGAGGTGACTGTGTGATAGTGATGCACCTTAGGGTTAGGGTTTGGGTTAAGGTAAGTGGATAGTTAGTGGTGTATGTATAGTTTAGTGTAGGGTTAGGTGTAAGAGTTTAGGTGCATGTGTGTGTGGATTGCTGTTTGTTTGGTGTGCTTGTGTTGTGTGTGTGTGTTTTGGAACAGCAAATTTTTTCCCTAGGAAAAAATTTGCTGTTCTGTATGTTCGCTGTTTTAAATTTTCGATTAATAGGGTTCGATATTAGAACACTTGAAATTTTGAAAGTTCGGTGTTGTAATATAGACCTGATTTGCCAGTGGGATAGAGGAACAGACAGAAAATATGAGCCAATTATCTGGAAATTCTGAAAACATCTGTACAGTTGAGAGGTATGATTATGCATACAGTTGACAACCACTCCCAGGATTCAAACCATGGCTATGTCTGCTAAAAACACAACAATTTAAGTTTCAGCAGAATGTGCTATTTAGATATTGCTGTCTATTCCTTAGGTGTTTTCTGTCTAAGTCTCTCTTGGTTGTACAATTTGATCTTATACTTATAACAGTCATACAGACATTCCTAGACATTTTTTATGTAGTGCAGTGCAGGTAACAGTGGTTAACACAACATTACTATTCAGAGAATGCAACAATAAATACCATGCAATACCAGAGTAAACACAACCATTCCAGGATTTAGAGCTTTATTGCTAGGCAGTTACAATTTTATTTAAATATGACCTATATGAGACTTTTATTGTCATATTGTCTGGTTTATTCCGTACAACCCATACACAGGTTTTATACTGCCAGGTGCCTTTGTACTACTTTATATTTATTTGGTATGACTACTACAAGCAGAATTGTTACTCATCAGCCTCACAATGCAGCCTTTGCAGCCTACTAGCATGGGCTTCCTGATTCACAGTCCACTCAGCTGCAGCTGTAAAGAAAATAGAGAAATATTTAGGCATACCTATCCATCATATACACAGGCTGGACATTAGTAAACAATTATTGGTATGAGTACTTACACACTGCTAGAACTTAACCCCTCTGCCTTGCTTCTTAAACCCACTTGTCCAAGAGCTCCCTCTTTCTCTGCTTCAAGTTGGCATAGTGGTGCTGGACCTGCTCTCCAGTCTGAGAGATACCAATGGCACTGGTGAGATCATAGGTGAGATGGTCCCAGGCTTCTGCTTTATATTGGGAGCTTTTGTACTGGCCCTGCAGCAGTCTGTCATCATGGTTTTGTACCAGGAGTCCTACCATGACCTTGGACTCCTGTATGCCCCAGCGCTGTGTACGGAAGCGCATGCCCTCACCAACTCCTGTCATACTGCCTACAGTAGGAAGCTGCAGCCAGTTATGAGCTGTGTTCCCACCTGTGGGGTTTAAATATGGCCAATTTCCCACCCTTTGCCATGATTGGATGGTTTTAAATATGCTGAGCTAAGCTAAGCTACGGGCAAATCTGCTTAGCTAAGGTTGGCAGTGCTTAAAGGGACAGGTTCAGCACTGCTTACCAATGGGCAAATCCACTTAGCTAGGCTACTCATTGCTTAGGAGTCATATTTGCACAATGCTTCCACCTGGTAAGCAAAGCTGTGCAATGATTAGCATTGCTTATTTTTCATTTTATAGACTATCTGCTGTATGGCATTGATTCATAATCCATTACATATTATACATTTGTTTAGTGTCTCTGACATCCCCCAATGTGCTTTCATTACATTTATTCATGTGTGACTATACTGTATGGGGCACTTGTGTTTATATGGGGGTTTCACAACTTTATTAAACTAACACCTGACATCTGGACCTAATGCAGTACTCTGGTTAACAAAAATATATTATTTAGTAGCTAATTATAAAAATAAATGTTTAGGTACTGCTTTCATATGCAAAATGCTGATTGGTTATAGTGTGGCTCAAACTGGGAATGGCTGCATTCAAAGCATACAGTCTAACCACTACACTATTGAAATGCTGCTTATGCTGGCTGTCTATTGCTATTTAACGTCTTGTGCTGTTTAAGCTGGACTAAGTGTAGGTAAGCAACAGGCACACCCGCACGCTACATTTAAACTTTATCACATTTATAAAAAAATAATAATTTTTGTTGTGTTATTTTATTTGTACCCTGCAGAATATCCCTGCTAATGCAGAACCTCTTATTCTATCAACTTTCTTCTTTGTGGGATGATTGTCCCTTTTGGCTTTGTCCACATTCAGTCCTCTGACGGGTTGGGAGGTGTGCACTATGTGCTCATGCTACCTGTGTTAGTCTAACAACTTTTGGCTTGGTAGGGACGATTGTCCCTTATTGCTTTTACCAGATTTGTTATCCTGATGGGTTGGGGGTGTTATGAGCATTCTCGCTCATTTTAAATTGCCGAAAGGCAATTCGGGAGTGCAGGGGGCATGTGTATTGTGAGAGGACTGCTCTCAGACACACCTCCTGCACTGATACATAGAACCATGTCTGTTTTAGAGCATGGCAGGGACCTTCCTTGTTGTGCAGGAGTAATTTATTCCTGCACGGATGCTTGATGAATCCCAGGGAGTGAATAGATTTAAACTGGATAATTAAATTAAACTTGCTGTGTCTAAATAACATTAACTGTTATTTTGTTGTCTTCATTCCATACTTTTGGCCAAACATTTTTCAAGCATACCAGATTAATATTAATTTATTCTATGTGTGTGGGCACATTACCAGTTTAAATATTTTTCTTCAAGTAGACATTTTAAAGCATCTCACTGTAAATGAGTTTATACAGAATGCAGTTAAGTACAATATTTTATATGCAACTGACTTATGGTCATAGATATCAATGTTTATTTACATCCACAATCAAGGATAAATCCTTTAAGTTACCAAAGGCAATCAACAATACTTTTAAAATATTACATCTGTTAACTTCAGAAGTCAGAAATAGCTGAATGTGAAGTAATGTGCATTTAGTGAAACAGAAAACGTCTTTGTTTCTAATCTTTGGCACTAATTATAAAGTTTAATTATTTATCTGGTTTAAACCATAATGTATAGCAATTTAATCATAATTCCTTTTGACAGCATAACTAGTTGTTCAATGAAGTGCTACAGTTTCTTACAGATGCAGCAGTAGGTTTGATAACATACCTCTCAACTGTACAGATTTTTACAGAATGTCCACATTTTTGGCTCATATTTTCGGCTTGTTCCTCATAAAAATGTGTTGTTTTCTGGCAAATCACTCGGATGATCTGAGGAATGAAGTAATTAAATAATGACATACATTTGATTTTCAGACTTTAAATCCTTCAGAAAATGTATGTTAAAACAAACATTGTCACCTTAGCAACTTACTAAGTTTATGAGCAATATTTAAAATATGTCCCTATTTTAGGGCCTTTGTCCCCCCCAACTTGTTGGGTTTTTTCCAGATTTCTACCACTAAGAGGTTGAGAGGTATGGTTTGATATGGGAACTTATTTCAATGCACAGTGTTTTTCACCCCCTATGGCTCCAACCCTGGAGAGAGGAGATTAAAACTATACCACATTTTCAGAAGTCATGCCCATAAGGGTTGCTGTATTTGTGTGCCAGGAAGACCTTAAAAAAAGAAGGTGATTTTCAGACCTGAAAATAAAGTAGTCATGAAGATTCTAAACAAGAAAACGAAAGAAAAAATATCTTCAAAATCTGTCTGGGTCAATATTGTTTTAAGGCTGCTGGTCTTACTCAGTCTGAGTATTAACCTTCATTTTCTGCAGAGCATATACCTGGCAAGCATAGTGTTTTGTTGATTTTTTTGTCTTCCTTCCTGGTATCAAGTTTCAGGCAATTTGCTCCTTACACAGCCTTGCTTCTCACTCAGATTCCAGAGTGTTACTTATTTATTTGTTTGTTTATTTATTTATTTATTATGTATGTATTTATTTATTTACGTACACATTTATTTATTTATTTGTGTCCTTGTATTTGTTTTCTGGGATAAAACAGTGATCTCCATGTACCTTTTTCACACTCAGTCAGGGGGCAGTGTCTGGTTAAGTAACTTGCTCAGTGTTACACATTTAGGCAGTTAAATGCTGATGAATGAGAAGTATCATGATTTGGAATTCCTGGCCTCCCAGTACAAGATCATCGAGTCATTTCATGCAATTTTCCCTGTCACATGAAGAGAAAAACTGTTCCTGTCATGTTATCTTGCATTATGTAGCCCCATTGTTGTTTTGTGGGCTGTTGGTCTTCTACTATTAGAGTTAACATAGCTGCAATAAGTTCACTTCCAGAATTTTTAATTCTGCTGAAATAACTAAGCACTAGGGTTTAGTCAGACTGTTTAAATGCTGTAAAAGATTAAGAGGATATCATTTTGATGTCTAGTACCCCACTGGGCATGTGTTATTGAAATCCATTATTTTAGGTTTACATGTTACTGTCCCCTCATGCTATAGCTGTGTTAATTGGGCCATCCTTTTCTCATGGATGTAGATGGGTACCTTTACAGTTTGTGAACTTTTGGGGTCTCTAAAATGGAAAAGTGTATTGTTACTTAGTGATGCAGAATACATTTGAATTTACAGAACCAAAGAAGATCAGATGGGTACTGTCCAACAAGTTATCTTAGGCAAAACATTATATTTTGTCCTGCAGTGTGGGGATTCATGTTCCATTCATTAATTACCCCTTTTGATTTAGATAAGTAAAGTTTTTGTTTGGCCCATCCAGGTTCAAATATCACCTAAAGGCCTATATATGTCTTACAATACTGCCGTCACTCAGCAAGGTTTGCCTTCATGTGCATAGTCTTATCAATCCTTCAAAATAGTGTAGACTTCTCAGGTAGGCTATTAAGGACTTTATCTTGATGTGTTAAAAAGGGTTGGTAGATTGTCTTCCAATGATAATTAGAAAAATATCTATTAGGGTTAATGCTCTTATGTTTCACACAATTTTGTTTATTGTTTCTTCTTTCAGAAAAAAAATAAAAAAAAAGTTATTATTTTGGGACATGCTTTTATGTCTCAAGCCTCTAAGAGAGCAACAGTGTACATGCATGGGAAAAACCTGGGACTGAATCATCTAGGACATGAAGTAATTTGGAAGAGATTCCTGGTTTAGACCAGGGTCAGTTATTATCAACTTTAATTAGTTGTAGGAGGTAGGGCTATGCCATGTACTTAGAACCATGCCTGGCTCATGTAGTACACATCACTTGTCCCAGTTAGCTCTCCACCCACCTGGCCCCTTCAGATGAAGTAAAATAAATAGCTAAATAAATAAATAAATAAAGGGTCTATGGTCCCTTAGTCAAGCACTCTAGCCATACCCCTACTCACTCCGTCATTCACGAAAAATAAAATAAAATAAAATAAAAAAGACTTTCTTCTATTTCTATGTGTAGCAAGCCAATGAAGTGCAGTGTGAAATCAAACAGGTACAATGTTGGGTAGCGGCACTGCACTGCGGCTCATCTTTGGGGCCATACTTTTTGTACCATGTATTTGCAAGAACAGGCACTACAGAGAGTGATTCATGTCATGTTACTCAGAAACTGTGCTTGGGGTTAAAGTGTAATTATAATATCTAAAGTGCATGGTTACTGGTTATTATAATTCAGAATGTTTACAGTATAGTTATGGTTTGTGAATAAGTACAGTGAAAATAGTTATCAAAAGTTATCTAACAAGAAAATGTCACTGTTGTAACTACAACAGGAGTCTTTGTGTTTTCTTTGGGAGCTAGTGGTGCAAACATTTGTCTGCCACACAATCAGCTTAAATTGAACACACAAGGCATGTATTATCTAAACAGGGTACAAGACTGTTTCCCTGCCTTTGAATGACAGCCATCATACCTTTCCTCCTTTTCCTAACAGAACTGGGCAGCTGCTGTGTGGCTTTTACCCCCTTTATGCATTCTCCCCTTTCTTTCCTAGACCAGTACACCAGCACAGTTTTACAATGGCTAGCTCAGTTAAGAGGGCATATTTGTTAGGCTATTTGGCTGTAAGGGTAGGCACAACTAAGAAGGTTTCATGTCACACCACTTTGAAAATATAACTGGGGTTAAAGGTGTGATTATGTTATGCAAAGTGCATGGATATTGCTTATCATGACTCTAAATTGTTACAGTATAGTTGTCATTTCTTAATAAGCAAACAGAACATAGGTTCATAGGTTGGTACTAGGCTATCAGCCCTAAGACCTATGCAAGCCTAGCCATAACAATTACCTGGAAATTTCTTCCCACTATATTTACTTCTCTGGGCCCCTGTCTAGCAGGGCGACTGACATGATCCCAGGGGTGAATTTCCTATCTCCCATCCAATCATCAAGGTTCTTTTTGAAGAAGGCCAATGAGGCGCTCTCCTTGACATGTATGGGCAGTCTATTCCAGAGTATGGGGAGTCTCTGGGTCAGGAACTTATCCCTCCAGCATGTTTTGTTCATTGTGATGATAAGGTTTAGATCCCTGGAGCGTGTGGCTCTGAGGGATTGGGATTTATTTAAGTGGAGCATGTCCAACAGCTCAGGGTTTGACATGGCCTTGTATGTTAAGCAGAGATCACCTCTGAGTAGACGATATGCCACAGAGTATAGCTGGAGTTTTTTTAGACGGTCAGCATATGGCATCTGCTTTAGGCCTGCAATTCTTTTAGTGAGGTATTTCTGTGGCCTTTCCAGATGTTGCAGATGTCTTGTGAGGCACATACCAAATGTGGCATTATAATGGGTCTAATGAGGGATGAGTACAGTGGGACAATGACCTCCTTTTTTTCTGGATGAAAAGCCCTTAGTGATGAGGTGTGCCACATAGAAGGATTTCCTGACTGTTGTGGCCATGTGGTTATCGAAAGTGAGAACACTGTCCACTTGTGTCCCTATGTCTCTCATCACACTTTCAAAGTTTAGTGTCCTGCCACCTATGTGGTAGTTCATGGTTTATCTGCCCAATAAATATCATGGCTGCAACTGCAGCAGGAGCTTTTGTGTCTTCTTTGGTAGTGACATTTTTGACAAATCAGATAAAAATAAAATCTTCCCCAAAAGAATGTTGTTATGAGCTGCCTTTCTTAGGAGAAATGTTAAATACTGAAACCTCAGCACCTGTGCAGGTAGGAGAGGAACAGATCGACAATGAAACTGATCTCCATTACTCTAGTGAACTTTAAAAAGGATATGCAAGATGACATTTTAAGAGGAATGTGGGGAATAATGCTAGAACTACAGGGAAAGAAGTTGTAGAAAATAGTTCCACTTCCTACCCTTACCCCGGGTTAAAATAATTTTTGCTGTGGAGAAATAGAAAGGGCAGACAGGAATTTGTGAATTGGTTGTTCAACAACAAAATGATGAGGTCAGCACGTAGTCATGTACTAGGACAGTTTTTACTGGCCAGACACAGTGAAGGAAGATGAAAACTTGAGAGCTGGATGGCTTGAGCTTCAGAAGGCAGTCCCTTCAGACATTCTTCTTCTTCAGAAATTCCTTGATTCCAGATGTGTCTTGTAAATGTATTTCTGTAGAACCTATTTGTGTCATTGGTAGAATCCAGCAATAATTTGAATGCATTTTGGGTTATTTTAGATTATGCAGCAAAGTTCCTTGAGGGTATTCCACTATGCATGGCTAATGATAAACCCATGACTAGGATGTCAATATTATTATTTTAGGATAGTGATATTAAAAAAGTACTTACTAACACTGGTATTCCATTGATGTCCAGAATATTGTATCAAATGTATCAGTGCTTGGGCTGAGTGTGTCATCACTAGACACATTAGCCAGAGGAGTTTTAAAACATAATAATAAACTCCTTGCTGAGAAAAGTTATTGACAAAAATGGTAAAAACTGTGGCCAGTTAATGTCATACTTCTGTTTGCAATTAGTGAAATACCACAAGCTTCAAAAGGATTCAATCCTTTTGAATTTCTGTATGGCTGGCACCCTTGCAAGCTGTCTGATATTGCCAGAGATTCTTGGAAGAAAGAGAAAACCCTAATCAAAAGTGTTAAAGATCACTGCAGCAATTTACAGAATAGGCTTGAAGTGGTAGTTATTCAAAAAGACTCACAAAGAGCTCAGACCACACAATAAATATATATATATATATGGGTCTACTTTGTATAACCGAACTTCCGATTCACCGACACACAATTTACCGACCCCAAACAACCAAAAACACACAACACCGACAAACACCACCAACTCAAAAAACCGAACACCATTACACCGACACAAAAAACGTAAACTACACACTGCACACAATAACATATCCACTAACCTTAACCTAAACCCTAACCCTAACGTCCGACACTACCGCAGACTTACCCAACCCGCACCCTAACCCTAACTCACTTAACCCACCCCTAAACCTCAACACCGTCACTATCGCACACTTACCCTACCTGCACCCTAACCCTAACTCAACCCACCCTAAAACATTAAGCCCGTCACTATCGCACACTCACTCCACCCGCATACTAACCCTAACACACTCAACCCTTCGCTACACTACACTACGTCACTATCACACACTTACCTTACTGGAACCCTAAGTCCAACACTACTGCACACTCACCTTTCCCACACCCTAACCTAAAATCCCTCATTATCGTACACTTACCTGTCCGCTCCCCAATCCTAAATCCGTCACTATCGCACACTTACATGTTGCCGTTGTCGGTCTTTCGGCTGTCGGAATATCGCCTTTTCGATCATCTACCTGTTCGGTCGTTCCGTCTTGATCTTCTGGGTGTCGGTGAAGTGGCGGTTCGGTTATTCGAAGTAGACCCATATATATATATATATATATATATATATATGTGTGTATGGGTCCTAGTCTGAACATCGAAAATATGTTAAATGGAAAAGTATTACAGTGAACTCACTTTCATGAAAGTGCATTTTAGTGAAAATGCACTTTCGAAAAAAAAAAAAAAAAACAACACGCAGTTTGCATGTAGATTTAGTTGTACATCAACATGTACTGTTGACTGTACAACTAAGCAAACTGTTGCTTAGATCACTGCATGGTGGGGATAAGAGAATATTCCTTTTTCCCCACTGTAGTGTGATCTCAGAGTGAGAATATTAACGTAAGTGGGATGGGTGGCACAAATCCCCACATGGGGGGGCAGGGGGGCTTACTGCCCTGCATACACGAGTAATGTTTTATTTTTGTAGGTTTTTTGACATTTCTTTTTTCCTGAAAGTGCATTTTTGCTAAAATGCACTTTCGCGAAAGTGAGTTTGCTATAGTACGTTTCGATTAAACATACTTTCTATGTAACAACATAGATCCATATATATATATATATATATATATATATATATATATATATATATATATAAAAACATACTTTCTATGTAACAACATAGATCCATATATATATATATATATATATATATATATATATATATATATATATATATATATATATATATATATATATATATATATATATGTATATATATATATATATATATATATATATATATTTATATCAGAACTGCAAGGGCCAGGGAATGTAAAAATGGAGATTAGGTGTTAGCTTTGGGCCCCATCTGAGATAACAGATTATTCTGGTAAATGTCTGCATCCAGAACAATTAAATAATGTTAACAGATTGGTAAAATAAGATAGCTAAATATATACATACATAAATATATATGTATAGATGTACTAATTATAGTCAAATAACCCAAACATTGACATTCCCAATGTTGAGCAGAAAACGTCAACATTGCAAATGTCGACATGCTGCTATGCATGTACCAAGAAACAGCCTTGGTGGATGCAACAACAAAATATTAAAATAAAAAATGTTTTTTGTGGTGGAGACAAGCCCCCTTCACACACTACACCCCCCCCCCTGCTAATAATATATACTAACTCCAAGATTGCACAATATCAGAGTAAATATTGTGCAGTTTCTCAAACCTGTTGACTATCTGGTCAGTCAACCAAATTTTGTCGACTACACGGATGTCAACCAAAGTGACAGTCACATAAATTAACTTCCCCCATAATATATATATTTCTCTTCAGTTTGTCAAAGATGTATTTATTTGACAGAGTGAGGTGCATATGCATGATGGGGTATATAAATTTTAAGGAGGAAAATCAGGTGTGGAAGGTGAATGTAGGCTGCTGTTTTGATTGCAGTCTCTGAGTTCATGCAATACCGCATAAAGACTCATCTAATTTTTAATGATCAGTCTTTCTTACAGTGACTTTGTGTGAGAAAATACAATTAAGAAGAGTGTTGGAATGGTTTCAGATGGAGTTATCAGTTGCAAAAATTCTATAATTTATGTTTCCTTGCATGCGGAGCTATAGATAATTAAGTTGGTGCGCTGGGAAATACCATTTGTTGCCCATTCAAGCAAAGATGACAACCAGAAAAAGAAAAGAAAAAAATAGTCATCCAAAGTTGAGGTCCAAAAAGACAAAAAAAAGAAAGAAAAATACTTCAGACTACAGTAAGGATTGTTTCCTAACAATTAATGTATGTAAACACACTAAATGAAAATCATCTAGATGGCTGTGTGTTTGTATTAAGGCTCCTCAAATGATGCCAATAATGCAACTGCACTTAGCTGATTAAGCACACTATCTTGCAATATAATTAAGCACCACTTTAAAATGTCAATCATGCATCAAAACAGCTGTAACCAGGGGTATCCTCTCCTTTTGCATTGCTCCAGCTATGGCTCTGTTTGTAGGAAACATAGTATACCTTAATTTCTTGTACTTTCCTGTACTTGAATTATAGGGTTTCATTAATTTATATTTGTGAGGTTATATTTTCAAGTTTTGTGGTATGAAAATAAAAATAGTAAACCCATTACATGGGTACTTGACGGTAGTTCTGCAAAGGTATTCAGTCCTTCAGTGTGAGGTAGTTTTTTCATAATGAAAAAATAAAATAAGTATCTGAAGAACATCTATATATAGGTGTGTGTGTGTGTGTGTGTGTGTGTGTGTGTGTGTGTGTGTGTGTGTGTGAGTGCATGTATACTTCATGCAAACTTTAAGAAAATGTGCATAAAGAAAGTATGCTTTAGAAAGTGCAAGAAGCATTTTTGGACACAGGGAAACCTTTCTAGAATCTTCTAATATTTCATAATATTCAAAATAACATAGTGCACACAAATATCTGGTAAATGAGTGTGTGGCAGAAAGGCAAAAAAAACAGCTTGCAATGATAACTGATCCAGCTCTTTTTATAGAAGATCTTAATCTTGCTTACCATATTGTTAATCTTGCCTATCATATTGTTTTGTTTCTGTACATCAAGTAAATGACATTCACACTGATAACACTTAATCATTGACTAGATCAGATCAATTTGTTGACTGTTTTTGTAAGAATAAAATAGACAACACATATGTGGCAACATTCTTATGGCAGGAACTTTAGTTTTAAAGGAGTAATGTTATATATAGGTACAGAACTTAACAAATGTTGCATTTTTCAAAATAAGAAACCAACAGCATTTTCTGCTTTTGTTCCCATCAATAATCTGTAGAGGAGAATAAGATGCAAAAATCACTATGTCTGATGTAAGGGAAGAAAGACTAACATCATTACAGTAGGGACATTTTCATAAAGCATGATTTGTAAAAAAGATGGAAAAATACTCCCGGACCATCATCCATATTATACAGAATTTAACATATTCTGTGAGATCTCTATAAATCTACATCTGTAATAAATCATCAGTTGTTGCAAATATCCAGTAGTGGCAGTAACTGCTCCAACCAAGGACAAAAAGCTTTTAAACACCTCACTGTTAGAATAATGACTCTGCTCTTTAGCAATTGTTTATGATTGTCTTCTTTATAGATTTATTATAGGAAGACAAATCACTGTAATTGTTGCCCAATCCTTCATTTTTTTATCTGTTAAGACATATGTGTAGCTGTACATGTGATTTCATAAAACAGTATCCTGCTTTGAATTGCTTACAAGCTTGTTATTGGACCAGACTTCCTTCAAGGCATGATGGAACTTTTTGATAACTTTCTGCATGGGCGCTAGTCTTCTTTCTTGCAATGCTTTATTCTTATGTCCAGATTCCTTAGCAACAAAGGCAGCTCTACATGAATTATGCAGTTTTATTTCAAACAGTGTCAATATCCAGGAACACAGACAGCATAAATAATGCCACAAAGCCCAGTGAGACTTGCACTTCTTTCTGCCTGGCAGAAAAAGCTGTCTAATATTTTACAAGTACATAGCAGCATTTCTTTATTAGATTGAAATGCAGTTAGTCCATAAATGAAAACATTGTGTTTCTGAGGTAAATTACCTGTGAAAATGTATCACTGCACCTGAATTCTTAAACTCAGTAAATTTACAAATTTTGATAATTCTACAAATGAAAATGTGACAAACAGATATATAGGAAGGAAAATATTGCCCCATAAAGTTCTACGCTGTATAACATAATAATGTTTACAAATACCATGTTCGTGAATAAACATGATGAAAAAAGATTCTGTCCTCACAGTTGAATGTGTAGAATTGTACTCTTTAATCATATGCTTTCCACTTTCAAACTGCCCTTTGATAATTCCATTTCAGTACATTTCAGAATCATATAGTGATAATTGGTGAAACAAATTGAGACTGTTTCACATATCCCAATTCAATGAGGCAAAACTATAGATATTTTCAGATTTTCATGGAGCACATGATGCATAGTTCTGATAAAATGTTTCCATTATAAAAGTTGTGATAGCAAGAATATTAGACGGAATACTTTAATTGAAAAAAAAAAAACACGTTATTTAAAAAAAATCCATTAGTCTTCATTTTCGCACAATATCTAATGTGGACATAGTCTTCTTTCACATGAAATCTGTGGTACACTAAAGTTAAGGTATTCATCTACATGTAAATAGCAGGAAAAGGATGGTTTAATTGACAAGGTCAACATTAATATATTTTGTTAGATACAGATAGGTTAAGAGTTGAATATTTTATTAGATGTGCAAAAGTTTTGTTTGTTTTTCCTAGATATGGCTGTGGTTATAGTTTGATGGAACTGTTTTCACACTCACTGCTTTCTATCAAAAGCTGCATCGCTTCCTACTCAAATTAAGTGCATCACTTCCTACTGAAATTAAACCTTGAGTGTACTTTAACCAGCTTAGTTTAAAAGTGAGAAAAAAATCTGTTGTCCTGGTTCCCTTAAATAATGCACACAGACACCTAAAGACACTTGGCAATCTTTATTAAATTCAACAGCAACCAATAACTTTATTCCAAAACTGCAACAAGATAACTGAAACATAAACATTCTTTTCAAATCAGGGCAATGTACCCATCACCTGTCTGAATAAGAAGTCTCCATATTCCACTCACTTATTCTTATCAAGCAGCATCCTGCAACTCACTTGATCCCAAAACTCAATAACATTAACACCATCACCAAGAGGGGAAATAAGAGGACAATCCCATTCCATTTCTCTGCCAACAAGCCTGCAAGCCTGACCTCAGGCTGTTCCCCCTCTTCTATCCAAGAACTTTCACCATAACTTCCAAAAATAACCTGAAGTGTACATTAAATAAATCAAGACCAATGCCACTTAAATGCACATCATCAGCTCAAAACTAAACCAAATCCCTGTCATCAAAATCCTGGTGTATACCCAAAGCTCCCAGCTGTACAGCCAACCTATGATTTACTGACCTCCGCTTCCACTTCAAAGCCTGAAAACTAACATGATACCTCCAACTCAAGCATGGCACTATCTCTGACCATACTATACATGTACCTGGATATAGGGCTTGCAATATATACAAATTATCTATTATCCTATCTACTAGCTACTTCTTAGGAATTATACCCAAATCATTCCCACCTAAGTGTATCACCAATATATGAGGAAAACTTAACCACAGCTTTACCACTTCAACTTCTCGTATATGCTGACTCCACCTAAAACCCCAAACCCCATGCCAACTAACTGATCACCCTAATTGAGAAAATCCCAAATTCTTTCCATCTATACTAACTGCCGCCCTTTTCTCAGCCCAGTGGATATAGGAATGTCCCGAGATGACAATCCAGTTTCCTGAAAGATATAGAAAAAAAACATTAAAATTAGACCACATTCCCACTCTCCTGATAACCTCAATAGATCTGCCTTCCTTTGCCAAACCTGAAGCCCTCCCAATATGGAAAGAATGAGCTGCAAACCTCTGAGCTGGAAAGCCCGTACACTGCAGAGCCTTCCTTATGACCTGTATAGAGCAACTATTCATTACCACCATCCCAGTTCTCAAATGGGAAACCAAATCATGCGGACTTCCCCACTTGAGTTGGCCTAAGTCCTGCAGCTCAACCTACTGGACAAAGCCCTGCATTCCTGTCTTTCCTCAAGACTATCGATGTGCCCTTCCCTAGTTGATCTGTTTTGATCTCCGTAACACAATGTGAGCTGCCCCTGAACAAATCATTACATCCCTCCAGAATAATGACCCCAGCAACTCTGACACCTGAAAGGTGCCAAAATATGACTATACACTCAAAGTAACCCACATGACATAATCGACTGAATCCCTCTCCGCTAACACCCAAGCCTTTCACTAGATCTTTCAAAATCTGCCTCACCAATGGCCAATGCATAATCATATTCTCGCCAGACATTCTTCCCCATCCTCCATCTCAACATACACCTTACCATCAAAGACTTTATAAAATCATGCAACCCAACCACCTGAGCAAAGGTACTAATAGCTGCCAAATCCACTTTAACAGTTTGCACTGCCTTACCTTGCCCACAAAGCCAGGCCAAGTAATGAAGCAGCAACTCCTCTGACCAAACCCCTTCTTTCTTCAGTAATTGCAAAACAAATTTATCAAAATCATAACATGCCCTACCATATGCCATCCTGATGGACTCTGGCAATGATTGCTGCACCAATCTCCTGCTTAGGTCAACCCAAGATGCCACATTTCCTCTGACAAAGCCACCAGTCTCTCTTTCTCCCCCAGAGCCAACTGTCAAAATTTGCAAAAATGAAATCAAGACAAACTGTCAGCAATCCCATTCCGGACGCCAGCCACATGCACCACGGGAATGAAACATTAGTTTTCAAACTCTGCAAGACTAACTTACATAAAACTAACAACAGCATTTCAGATCTAGCTGTCTTCATTTGCAAAACTTGTACCACTGCCATCTTTTCTGAATGGAAGATTACCCTCTTTACCCTAAACTTCTCCTGTCAGACTACTGACGATACCAAATTGGCATTAACTCCAAAAATGCCACATCCCTTTTCCACTCCTCCCAATCCAGAAGCCACTGAGCAGCAAGCCATGACCTCCAAAAATTGCTTCCATCCCAATACCTACTGCTGTATCTGTGAACAGTTGCAGTTCCTCCTGCCTACCCTAATCTGTCTTGCTAATCCTAACCCAATGATGTTTATTTCTCCCCCCTTTCAATAAAAAGGCCACTGACCTGCAGAACATATGCCCTGGAGGAATAGCCCAGCATGCAAAATTTAGAAGCCCTAAAAGTTCCATGATTGACTGAATCCACACCATAACCTTAACAGCCACTCCCCCAATCTGCTCTTTCAATTTGTCAATCTTAGGCATGGGCAAACAAAACAGTCCATGTCCTGAATCTACTGAACGTCCTAAAAAATCCACAGCTTTGGCTGGGCTTTCCAACTTATGCCAAGCCAATGGCACCCCTAACTCATCACACATCCCCAAGAATTTCTGCAAACCTTCATGCGGTCTAGATGACGAACCTCCTAGTGAAGAGAGGGATCCACTGCTTTATGCTTACAAAACCTCTGGTCATACCATAACCAGGCATTCCCTGGCCTCAAATGCTGAGCCTTCCATATAGTAAGAAGGTAACACAACAGCGTCAATGCCAAAGACGGAGCCTTCTCCAACAAAACTGCCATATAATAAACAAATCCTACTACCCAGTTATCCCATGTCCTAGGTCGCTGTCTACCTACCCTCCTCCTTCCTAGAGCCACTAATGCAGTCAACAGATCTTTGCTGTTTGCTGACTCCAACTCCACCAACCGCTGAACCCCTTCTGCATCTATCAGTTCAAAAAACATCAATATACTCCCCTTTCCAAATCTTCTCCTTAACAGTAGATGGAATGTCAGGAGTCAGAAAAACTGTCCCTGTCCCTTGTCTCAATGTCTGGGTCACTAACCAGTTGGCTGGTCGTATAGAAAAATCAGAACCCACTTCCAAAACTGAAGAAGCACTGTCAAATGACACACTGGTGTCAGCCCTAAACACGTCTTCCCCACTTATATCCTGACTCCCCTGGGCCTCACCAGTAGTGCTACCCATCTCCCCCAGCCCATAACAGCCATCATCTGATATACCACCATCATCCCCAACATGCCCCAAAGCTACCCTCCCTAACTGAAGACTCAATGACAAATCATTACCTGTTGCTCCACCTGGAGTCATTCCAGCCACTGACAAATCAACTGCAGCCACCTCTCCCGACAGTCATTGCCTCTTCGACTGAGACACCAACCTGGTCCTCACTCCTGAACATTGCTTCTTCTGACTGTTTTCCACTGCCTAGCCCACTGTCTGAGAGTCAGCTCTGGGCATATCTTGGAACAACTCTTCACTCTGCGTCACAATGGCCTCCCCCAGTTGTGGTAACTGCTGCATGCTCACCATCTCTATCAAGAGAAAAGTTCATTAAGACAGTGATGCATGCAAGTTTTCCCACCTCCCTGATAATAACCAGCAAAGAAAAGAAAATGAAAAAATTAACTTCCTTCCACAAAGCACCACCATGACCCATGCAACAGCGCAGCCACACTCCGCAGTTCACCAGGCAATAACAAGCTTGCTTCTGGCAACTGAGAGCTGTGGGAATCAAACCCTGCACCATGGCGCTACAGCTCACAACCTTAGTTTCCATGCCAACTGACAGACCTATCAAGTTCAGGAGAAGGATCCAATGATGTCTAAACAGGGAACCCTTTATTCCCCCTTCCCCACCTCCCATACCCCCCATCTCTCGTAAACCCCTTCTGCCTCTCCAATGCAACTAACCACTGCTAAGCTACCTCCTTCCTATCTACCCTGCAACTCATTAAAAAAACCTTCATGTCCTACCTTTAACCTCTTTGACCAAGAAATCTACACAAAGTGTAAATAAAAGTGGGCCACAGTCCCAAACATAGAAGCAGCTTGTAAAGGTTGCTGTAAAACACAGCAAGCTGATGAATAACAGGTTTTTCATTAGCATGAATCTCCTGAAGGGTTTAATGTGAATGTGAATTGATTGTCTGCAAGACTAACCTTTCATAGTCACCTGTTTGACACTAACTTGTCAGAAACCACAGTTTTCTGAATGAACCAACAATATGAGGCAAAATCTGGACATTCTGCAAATCTAGACAGTTGAAAGGTACAACTCTAACCCAGATAACCAATATGCTACATGACCATTAAGATCAACCACGCCTGTTCACACTGCACATGATCTGCAACAAACTTAATGCACAAATGCTCCCCATCACTCGAACAGCATACAACCTCCCCCCAGTGACCCATCACTCCCCACCAAAGAAGCGGAGACAAAAACTGACAAAAACTTGGCTCCTCTAACTACCTTACCATTGGAACCATTACAGCCACACTCCACCAAAGACTGGAATGACTCCATTTACTCACTCTCTGCCTAGCATCATGAAAGGGGCAAACTGGACTATGTTTAACATGAAAATTAGCCACACCACCAGGGAAGACAAATTCGAACCACTACAGAGCTAACTACCACGTTGTACCCGATGGGAAACAAATGACTGGAGTACTCAGTTTCCCAGCCCATGTAATACCAAGACAACTGCTCTCCTCCCAAGTGCATACCACCAACAAATGAAGCTAGCCATCCCCTACACCATGAAGAAAGTACCAGCGGCAATTAATAACAATAAGTTAAGAAGTTAAGAAAAAAAAACATTCCTAATAAGCTCCCAACACATCTATCCCAAACCAAAAACTATACTACTAAACCATCCACACCAAATAATGATTCTGGACCAAAGGTATCCCAAGGCCCTACCCCCTTGTACCTACAGGTCATCATGGACATGATCCTAGTAGTTGTAAGACTATGCCAAAAATGTGATACTACTTCCACAACTACACTATTATAAAACCTAAACCCCTCCCAAAATCTACCTCACTTCCTCTGAGTCTCATACTATTAACCTGTTATCACACACAGCCTAACTTATCCCTATCACTTCACTTAACTTATCTATCCATCCCTAATCCCCCCCTTTCCCCCTCATTACCCTTATGCTAACCCCCACTAAGATGGTTCTGGACAAATGACTTTGTCCCAAACATCATTTTTGGTTCAAAAATACTAACCTGGAATGCTGAATCAGGACTGCTGTTCTATTACTCTTTCTATGGCTGTATTTTGGATTTAGGGCACTTTTAACTTACAGATAAAGCTAAACCAGGAGTACTGTATTTTCAGGTAACTATACGAAATGTGACGAACTGCTAGAATGAGTTGCAAAATGTGGAGAATGAATGACCAAAGTTCAGAATTTTATATACCAAGACTGAGATGCCATTTCTCTGAATATTCCTTTTTCCAGCATTATGGTGATTTCAGAGTTGGTATATATAAGTTTGGGGTGAGGGTGGGTGTAGGGGGTGTTGTCCCCTGTATAAAGAAGTTTTAAGGAAAAGATTGAATTTCGAGATCCTCTCTTATTTGAGTTTTTAGTCTTTTTTTTTTTTTTAGCTTTTCATCACTCGATATTTCAAGTGTCAACATTTCAACAGGGAGCTGTATTTTCTTCTTTAATTTGGGCTTTATGAACATTATTCAAAACTGGAAACAGTAAATGTTTTACAGGGACTAGAGACGAAAAAATATAGTCCGCTTTTCTAGAATCAGTAAGCTCAAACTCTGATAATCTTGTGATCCAGCTGAACTACTAAACATTTTTAGAGACTATGCGATAATTAGATGATGGTATTTTCTAGGAAATTATAGGAATACTACTATATAAATTGAACCTGAGTTACTGTTTTGTCAACTACATGTTTTAAAAATATATATTTTTTCTGTTTAACCATCTGTGTGCATTCAGTTATTGTTATTTTCTGTTCTTTATCTGATTTTCTGTGAAGTAAAGTGTTTTGATTTATTCATTTTAAAATACTGTGGCTTATTTTTAATATATTACTTTATAAAGGGTCACCACAACACTGATGTGGCTTTTGGGAATCCAACCATTCTATAGAAAGACTGTTTAGCTACAAGCTCATTGGAAGAATATGTACCATATGGAACTGCAGTTGTTCTGACTTGTGGCAGTGTGAACCATGAAAAACAGAAAGTGATTCTTGCACTGTGGAAACATGCATATCCAGAAAAAAACAGGCCATAAAAAGTGTTCATACTTCATGCATGTCCAACATTTTCATTTAAATAGTCATGCTTTGAGATATGTTTACTTATCTGTACTTTTTTACTCTATTTTTATATCTTGTCCAGTTTCATTTCTCAAGTAGGCTACACCTCTCTTCGTAGCATTTTGCACTTATTTTCCTTGAACACAGTGTCAGAGACACTTTGAGTGAAAAAATCTGTTTTGCAAATCTTTCCTGATGTATGGAGTAAACTGAAATCCTCATAGTTATCATTATTAGACATAATGAATATGTTATCGTTTTCTCTGAGTACTTATATATTTAAATTTACTACTTTCATATATTTTCTGGTTTGGTAAAATGAAATTATTTTTAAAATATGAAAACATCCATACAAGATGTAACCAAATGTGCTTTACAGAATAGTTAATGCTGACATAAGTATAGACTGTTTCAAGAAAAAGGATATCATTCACTACTGACAGAACTGCTTTTGAACATCTTGTGAAAAGAGCACATAATAATAATCATGGCTTACATCTGCCTATAAGAGAAATGTATACCAAATTAGAGAGTACATGACAATGATTATGGAATCATAGTCTGATTTATGGAAGTGTTTTATGGAAATAAGCTGATAGCATCTAGATTATTGGTAGGTGTTGACATTTAGAAGGTATACCATACTGAATATATATTAGGTAAGTATAAAAGTTATTCAAATTATGCCATCGGTAGGTTTTGCTTTAATTACAGTACACATTCCTTCATGTACGTACTTCTAATCTGAGTGCATCATTACGTCTTTTTCCCACTAATTCACTAATAGCTATGTAGTAACAATGAATAAATACCTTATGAATAAAAATTTTGTGTCAAGAGTTTTTTACCCGTCTTAATGAATCAAGTATTTCTTAGACTCTTGTCTGTGAAATTTTCTTTAACAGCCCTTACATTATTATTTTGGAATATCTTATCAGAAACACAAGCCCTAGGATTCATAAAAGCTTAGTCTGATACAGAAGAATTGTCTTCAAGGGTCTTTGTTTATTCATAGATTGTACTTCCACTGAGGTTCTCTGCAGTTCATGGGAATTTAAGAGGGGAGAATGATCTCACAGGTGAAGCTGCATGTTAATGTAGTAGTCCAAGGAAACGGCTAATGTTAGTTAGCCAGATGTTCTTTACTGGAATTTCCACCTTATGTTCAAGACTGAGTAATCCAGAGAATCATGTAGTTGAGTAAAATATCCTTGTTGGAGGAATTACACACAGTTCAAAGCAGACACATAGACCCATATATACTGAGGCACTTAAATGTAACCTTTCCAAACCTCAAATACCTACTAGATGACCTGCACACAACAAATACCCTCAGCAGCTATGAATGCACTCTTTCAAAATAACACCCACATCAACACATACAGTCACATTGCATGGAGTCATTACTTTTAAGCCCATAAGGCAGGCCACCACACAATCCAATATTCTGGTCATTGGAGACTCCATTGTGAGATACACTGATGTCCCTCTCACTAGGCTGAGTAAGCAGAAAGCCATGGTCAATTGCTTATCTGGAGGCAGAATCCACCACATTGTACACACACTCAGGTCATTTGACCACAAGTAGCAGTGTAACTCAGTCATAGTCCATGTGGGTATAAATGACCTCAGACATACCTCCCTCAACTATATGAAGATCAACAAAATGGAGCTCTTGGAATATGTGTCCCAGGCTTTTATTAGCCTAGCGCTGAGCAGCATTTTACCATCTCCAAGAATTATGCTACAAAATGAACATAAATTGACTGACATTAATAATTACCTTAATTTCTGGTGTCATTCTAAGGGGGTGCTATATTTGTCAGTATGGAAGAATATGGTCAATAGATCATGCTGCTTTGCCAAGGATGGCCTGCACCTCCACCTCTAGAATTTTGAATATTAGCTAAAATATTGTCCTCTCCCATAGTGCCTTTTTAGGCAATGCAAAACTTAAATTACTTCTGACATAGCAGATCAAAACCAAGAAAATCTAAATGTATTACTGCTCAGTGCTAAGAGTCTAAACAAGAAATGTACTCTCTACAAGCTCTACTCACACTAGTGAATGTTGACGTCTACTGAGACATGGTTTAATTCTGTGGAAAGCACACCAGCAGTGCAATGCTATAATGCCTTCCACACATTTAGACCAGCAACTACACAAACAGGGACTAAAGGTGGAGGTGTCTTGATTTACACCAAAACTAAATATACCTGGGGGCGTGGCCAAGGATGAACACAGGATAGCAGCAGATTTCTTCAGCTCCACCAATTTCATTACACTGACAGGAATTAATTACTTAAAAAATTAATTTTTGAAGTAATTTTCTTTCTAAATACGTTTGTTTTATATAGTTCTTGAACTATATCTAAAAAAGAAAGGAAATCTTAAAAATATTCCTGTCAGAAATCACTGTGGAAATTTTCCTGTCAGTTTATCAGTCTGAAATGAGTTCCAGTAAGACAAATTCTCAAGACTCCAGCATCAAGAAAGAACTTCAGTCTCTGATAATTATAATCCAGCAACTTACTGATAAAATGGATACTAAAATAGACACCTTCATAGAAAAACTACAAAACAAATAGACTTGTTACATACAGACCTGCAACAACAGAAGATCCAGATGACAGGCATAGAAGAAGCTGTGAATGACATGGAAAATAGAATCAAGAAGAGGAAATCAACATTGAGTTTCTGCTGAAACAAAATACACATTTACAAACAAAGCTGGATGACCTGGAAAATAGATCTAGGCGCAATAACATTAGGATTTTTGGACTGCCAGAAAATATTGAAGGTAACAATATTACTTCTTTTTTAACAACATGGCTCCCTAAAACTTTAGACTTACCAGAAGCATTCTCTTTTGGTATCGAAAGAGCACATAGATCTATAGCTAATACTAACTCTAACAAAAAAATATCCTAGATCAGTTATAGTTAGATTTCTATCATCTTTTGATAAAGAGATGATTCTTAAATCTGCTTGGGCTAAAGCTCCTGTTAAGATTAATGAGACAACTGTGCGTTTTGACAATGACTATTCTTCCATGGTAATAGCTAAAAGAAAAGTTTTTCTGCCACTAATAAGGGAGCTTAAAAAAGCACAGTTTAAAACATACCTTCTGTTTCCTGCCAAGCTTAAAATCTTCCTTCCTGATGGTCCTAAGGTTTTCGATGATTTAGACTCTGCTTTACTGCTTTTTATCAAGAAAAAGTTTTGGATCAAAATAGAGAAATAGAACAAACAGTTCTTCGACCAAAGTTATTCAGCAACTGAGCAGTGGGCTTCAGAAGAAGAAGAGACTGGCTCAAATGATTGTTATATGTTTTTTTCTCTCATCATTTAGTTCATTATTAAATCTTTTTTTGAATAGTTCCTGCATTTCCTGGCTTCCACAAATATTTTGGAAAAGATTTAGTCAGTTATTCTCTATGTGCAAAATGTTTTCATTTCACTGTGGTCAAAATACCTGAAGATTTAATAGCAAGCTGTGATTCAATTTGTTTCTCTTTCCTAGAAAAGTAAGGTTAGTAATTTAAGTGGATTTTTTTATCTTTACCTTTTTCCTTCTCCTTTTTATTTTCTTTGTTTAAACAATGACATTCTATTTAGATTATGTAGTGGGTAAAGGGTGGGGAGGGCAGGAGAGAACAGTAATGAAAATATCATTAATAGAATAATAACATATTTATTCCTTGTAAAAGTTTTATAAGTTCTTCAAATGCTATTTCTAATTATACTTTCTTGATTATACTGCTTATACCTGTTTGTAAATAATCTGTTATGCTTTAACTAATAATACTCAGAACTAAATAAGAGTAAATAATATGTTTTATTTTAACTCTATTAATATAAACAGTAAGTAACATTCCATTGTATATACTCTTACAGCTTTCTCTTACATTTTTTATTTTGCCTCACTCCTTTTATTTTCTACTCTCTTTTCTTTTCTTTATTAATATATAGAAATGCTTTTGATTTGTGGGCACAGTGAATAATAGATTTGTATGAAAATTGAGTTGGGAGAAGAATGTTGAGTTTTATTGCTTGTTGGTAATTTTGGGCTTAATTTCACTTACATAGAGGCTGTAATGATCTGTGGAATACATTGTGAAGGTTTTGTCATGTTTAGATGCATTTACACTGCTAAATGAATGTTTGTCACTAGTTTTAATAAGTTTCCCAAAATGTTAAGAGAGACAATCTGAGATGTGGGCTTCTCATGCACAGTGTCCATGAGTTACTTCAGAAGCTTCAGCTCACAGAATTCTCACAGAGAAACTGAAAGCAGTTAGTATAACCTTTGACATAGTTATCACACTGACACACACAGATTCAGGAAAATACTCTATTCATAAAATATGTCAGTTATAATGTTTTGTTTCATAACCAGTCAAAATATCTGAAGATTTAATGGCAAGCTGTGATTCCATTTGTTTCTCTTTCTGAAAAGTAGAGGCTGTAATGGTCTGTGGAATACATTGTGAAGGTTGTGTCATGTTTAATGCATTTACACTACTAAATGAATGTTTGTCACTAGTTTTAATAAGTTTCCTGCCAAAATGTTAAGAGAGACAATCTGAGATGTGGGCTGTCTCATGAAGTGTCCATGAACTACTTAAGCTTCAACTCACGAATTCTCACAGAGAAACTGAAAGCAGTTAGTATAACCTTTGACATAGTTATCACACTGACACACCACAGATTCAGGAAAAATACTCTATTCATAAAATATCCGTTATAATGAGTCTAAATGATGTAGTTTCTTGTAGTAAGGTAAATGTCTTTTTTACTGTATTGTGGGTGCAGGAGCTATAGTGTTTGTGTGTGTGTGTGTGTGTGTGTGTGTGTGTGTGTGTGTGTGTGTGTGTGTGTGTGTGTGTGTGTGTGTGTGTATGGATTGTGTAAATATAGAGGGATGCCTATGTTAACACAATGTATTGGCTGGTAGGAGAATACTAGCGTGGTCAGGCCTGACAATGCAGGGTTCAATTTAGAGACATGGTAATGAGATTTCTCATTGTCGCTATAACCGTCTCTAACTCACAATTTCTTATCATGAAGATAAAATTGCCCTACCCACATTAGTCACTCTGTAAAAACAACAAACCTTTTTTTCTGAATTCAAGGGAAAATATGAATCTACATCAAATTTATTGTTACACTACATAAATAAACTGAGCCCTGATTATTTTGCAGAATTTCCTTTGTTATATGACATGTTATTTCCCTTTGATGCTAATTAATTCTTACATATTTCTCCTCTCCTCTCCTCTCCTCTCCTCTCCTCTCTCTCTCTCTCTTTTTCTATGACTATGTTGCCACTGAAATTTTCCAGTTTCTGTTCTTTATTTTCTCAGTTTTCTCTTCAGCTATACTCCACCTGTCATTGTCTCATTCTGTCAGTCGCATCTTGCACCTCTTTCACAACTAACTTAAGCCCATCTTTCACGTTACTTGTGGAACCCAAAATGAGCAGTCGCTGCCCATGGATACCTCAGAAGCTATTCCACTTTATTTCACAGTTTAGTTGAGAGTTTATTCTTTCTAATGCAGTTATTCTCTTTGCCATCTTAAAAGTTTTCTAATGAAGAACAGTCAAGAAGAGGTTTGAGCTTTACACTGTTCCAAAGCAGTTTAGCTACATTACTTATCTTAAAATACTGGAAAAAATTAAAAGGTTATCTGCTGCAACTAACATGTATGAAATACCTGTGCCATAATCTGAAATCTTTCTAAAGGCTTTAGTTAAGGGACTCACGTATATTGTTTTGTCGAAGGAAGGAAGACCTCATTCATTGTCTGCAGTCAGATATATGAATATGAATTATTTTCATAATAATAACAGGAACTAGTACCTGCCATTACCTTAAGTTCTGTTTTGGAGGATGCAATGCAAAATGAAAATCTTGGCAAAATGAGCAGACCTTCCTTATTTCAAGTGTAAGAAGTAAATGATGTAACAATATTTTCCTATTATTGTGGACCCTCAGCAGCTAATTTACATCAAACAGGTGACTGAAATCCTTGAGGTAGTGCTTGTATTCTGCTCCTGGTGAGAAGAGGCATTATTTTCTGGAGACTGCTGATCACCAAAAGCCTAATAACTAGGGGAGGGTGGCCTAATGGTTAAGGTGTTTGCCTTACAAACACAAGGTGCAGGGTTTGAGCTCACAAGGGATAATTGGCTAGGCTTAAAATGGCTCAAGGGCAATTTAGTAGTAATCTATGAACCTATGAATCAGGTGCCAGTTTGTGTTTATAGTTTTCTCCTGGTGCTTAGAGGGTTCACAATAATGGGAAAACATTGTTGCATCATTTACTTCTTATATTTGAAAGAAGGAAGGTCTACTCCTTTTGCCAAGATTTTCATTGCATGACCTCCAACATGTCTAGCAGAGTGCCTCCTTGGCCCTCTTCAAAAGGAACCTTGATGATTGGATGGGAGACAGGAAATTCACCCCCTGGATCATGTCAGTTGCCCTGCTAGACAGGGGTCAAGGGAAGTAAATACTGTGGGAAGAAATATCCGGGAAATTGTTATGGCTAGGCTTGTATAGGCCCTAAGGCCGATAGCCTAGTACTAATAATAATTCAAAAAACTAAATAAAAAAGTAAATATTTTATGTTTAAAAATTTTAAAAAAAAAACTCTATTAATATAAACAGTAAGTAACATTCCATTGTATATACTTACAGCTTTCTCTTACATTTTTATTTTTGCCTCACTCCTTTTATTTTCTACTCTCTTTCTTTTCTTTATTAATATATAGAAATGCTTTTGATTGTGGGGCACAGTGAATAATAGATTTGTATGAAAATTGAGTTGGGAGAAGAATGTTGAGTTCTATTGCTTGTTGGTAATTTTGGGCTTAATTTCACTTACATAGAGGCTGTAATGATCTGTGGAATACATTGTGAAGGTTTTGTCATGTTTAGATGCATTTACACTGCTAAATGAATGTTTGTCACTAGTTTTAATAAGTTTCCCCAAAATGTTAAGAGAGACAATCTGAGATGTGTCTCATGCACAGTGTTCCATGAGTTACTTCAGAAGCTTCACTCACAGAATTCTCACAGAGAAACTGAAAGCAGTTAGTATAACCTTTGACATAGTTATCACACTGACACACACAGATTCAGGAAAATACTCTATTCATAAAATATGTCAGTTATAATGTTTTGTTTCATAACCAGTCAAAATATCTGAAGATTTAATGGCAAGCTGTGATTCCATTTGTTTCTCTTTCTGAAAAATAAGGCTGTAATGGTCTGTGGAATACATTGTGAAGGTTTTGTCATGTTTACATGCATTTACACTACTAAATGAATGTTTGTCACTAGTTTTTAATAAGTTTCCCGCCAAAATGTTAAGAGAGACAATCTGAGATGTGGGCTGTCTCATGCACAGTGTCCATGAACTACTTCAAAAGCTTCAACTCACAGAATTCTCACAGAGAAACTGAAAGCAGTTAGTATAACCTTTGACATAGTTATCACACTGACACACCACAGATTCAGGAAAAAATACTCTATTCATAAAATATGCCAGTTATAATGAGTCTAAATGATGTAGTTTCTTGTAGTAAGTAAATGTCTTATTTTAGAAGGCATAGAAAATGAAACATTTATTTAAATGTTTTTGAAAATCTACTTAACAGCAGCATAATAATCTGTGTTAAAAATTGTGTTCCAAACGATACTTTACTATAACTCATTTAATTCATCTGATTGACAAGCATAAATAATCTTATAACTCTATTCTGGAAGAAATGTCATGTGATATATTTTAAAGCAGTAGGTTAGCATGATTGTAAAATCTGGTTACTAAAATGTGTTTGCTGTGCATTATTTTGTATAAAGCAGACAGATTTATTCTAGGGACAGCAAGTAGGATAGTGCTAACAAAGACACAACTCAGTGAGATCAGATATATATATATATATATATATATATTGTGTGTGTGTGTGTGTGTGTGTGATGTGTGTGTGTGTGTGTGTGTGTGTGTGTGTGTGTGTGTGTTGTATTTTGTATGTGTGTGTGTGAGGGGATCTTTTATATAATAATGAAGTGTTTCTGAGAATCTGCATAACTATCAATATGATTTATAATAATTTCTATGAATACAATATTTTACTCTATTGACAAAATGAATGTTTGCTACAAGTTTTAATAAGTTTCCGCCAAAATGTTAAGGAGACAATCTGGGATGTGGGCTGTCTCATGCACAGTGTCCATGAACTACTTCAAAAGCTTCACTCACAGAATTCTCACAGAGAAACTGAAAGCAGTTAGTATAACCTCTGACCTAGTTATCATACTGACACACCACAGATTCAGGAAAAATACTCTATTCATAAAATGTCAGTTATAATGAGTTTAAATGATGTAGTTTCTTGTAGTAAGTAAATGTCTTATTTTAGAAGGCATAGAAAATGAAACATTTATTTAAATGTTTTTGAAAATCTACTTAACAGCAGCATAATAATCTGTGTTAAAACTTCTGTTCCAAACATTACTTTATATAACATTAAATTCACTGTTGACAAGCTAAACATTTATAATTTATTCTGGAAGAAAGTCATGTGATATATTTTAAAGCAGTTTAGCTCATTAAAATACTGGAAAAAATTAAAAGGTTATCTGCTGCAACTAACATGTATGAAATACCTGTGCCATAATCTGAAATCTTTCTAAAGGCTTTAGTTAAGGGACTCACGTATATTGTTTTGTCGAAGGAAGGAAGACCTCATTCATTGTCTGCAGTCAGATATATGAATAGGAATTATTTTCATAATAATAACAGGAACCAGTACCTGCCATTACCTTAAGTTCTGTTTTGGAGGATGCAATGCAAAATGAAAATCTTGGCAAAATGAGCAGACCTTCCTTATTTCAAATGTAAGAAGTAAATGATGTAACAATATTTTCCTATTATTGTGGACCCCTCAGCAGCTAAAAATTTACATCAAACAGGTGACTGAAATCCTTGAGGTAGTGCTTGTATTCTGCTCCTGGTGAGAGAAGAGCATAGGGACATTATTTTCTGGAGACTGCTGATCACCAAAAAGCCTAAAAACTAGGGGAGGGTGGCCTAATGGTTAAGGTGTTTGCCTTACAAACACAAGGTGCAGGGTTTGAGTCTCACAAGGGATAATTGGCTAGGCTTAAAATGGCTCGCAAGGGCAATTAGCTTAGTAGTAATCTATGAACCTATGAATCATGGGTGCCAGTTTGTGCTTATAGTTTTCTCCTGGTGCTTAGAGGGGTTCACAATAATGGGAAAACATTGTTGCATCATTTACTTCTTATATTTGAAAGAAGGAAGGTCTACTCCTTTTGCCAAGATTTTCATTTAGGATTGCATCCTCCATGCATGTCTAGCAGAGTGCCTCCTTGGCCCTCTTCAAAAGGAACCTTGATGATTGGATGGGAGACAGGAAATTCACCCCCTGGATCATGTCAGTTGCCCTGCTAGACAGGGGTCAAGGGAAGTAAATACTGTGGGAAGAAATATCCGGGAAATTGTTATGGCTAGGCTTGTATAGGCCCTAAGGCCGATAGCCTAGTACCAACCTATGAACCTATGAACCTTTAGCAATTGAAGTGGCTTATTCATGCTCATCACTTGTTCAGAACTTCTTGTTAGCACTAAATAAGCTACAAATTACTACAGCACTCAACCTTCCTCTTTACCTGGAGGAAAACAGTTTTTGTACTTACTTTCCTCACTTGCTTAGAGAAAAACAGCTCTTATACTCACTTTCCTCACTTGTCTAGAGGAAAGTATTTTTTTATTTAGGTATGTCCAAGGGTCAGCTCCCAGTGTTCTCTCCTGTCTATCTCATGAATATGGGCATCTTAAGACAATGTAGCAATTGCCTCATGTACACAGACAATCCTCTCCTCCTACCATCCAACACCACAACCTGTGAGAGATGCACTTATCTAGCCAAACTGGAGGTAAAGCTCTCTCCAACCATGACTGCACTTGACAGTCAAGAGAGAAGGTAAACATTTGCACCACACCATGCTCATCACATAGTCCCACTAAACCTGCACCACCAAAATCCACACATTGAAACACAAAAACATTTGCAGAGGCTCTCAGTAATAATCTGCTCAAGACACAAATACCTCCAAAGCAGAAATGCAAGCAACCTCCACCCCACAACACAACCCAAATGACACATAGCCCACAAACTCAGTGTGCCAATAAACCATTGCCCATAAGGCAAACCAATATACCCAACACACTAGTCATAGGTGACTCTATAGTCAGGCACACTGATGTCTCACTTACCAGGCTAAACAAGGAGAAGGTTACTGTCAGCTACCTGTCGGGTGCCAGGATCCGCCACATAACCCACACACTCAGGTCACTCCACAACAAGTACAAATATGACTCTGTCATTGTCCATGTTGGTGTGAATGACCTGAGATGTACCTCCCTGGACTACATGAAAAGAGACATGGAAGAGCTCTCCGATCTTGTAGCCCAGGCAGGTATGACCCTAGCCCTGAGTAGCATCCTGCCATTGCCCAGATTGATACCACAGTACAAGGACAAAATGATTGACTTCAACAATTGGCTAAGCTTCTGGTGTCATTCTAAGGGGATCCAAAATGTTAAGAGAGACAATCTGGATGGGGCTGTCTCATGCACAGTGTCCATGAACTACTTCAAAAGCTTCAACTCACAGAATTCTCACAGAGAAACTGAAAGCAGTTAGTATAACCTTTGACATAGTTATCACACTGACACACCACAGATTCAGGAAAAAATACTCTATTCATAAAATATGCCAGTTATAATGAGTCTAAATGATGTAGTTTCTTGTAGTAAGTAAATGTCTTATTTTAGAAGGCATAGAAAATGAAACATTTATTTAAATGTTTTTGAAAATCTACTTAACAGCAGCATAATAATCTGTGTTAAAAATTTGTGTTCCAAACATATACTTTACTATAACTCATTTAATTCATCTGATTGACAAGCATAAATAATCTTATAACTCTATTCTGGAAGAAATGTCATGTGATATATTTTAAAGCAGTAGGTTAGCATGATTGTAATATCTGGTTACTAATATGTGTTTGCTGTGCATTATTTTGTATAAAGCAGACAGATTTATTCTAGGGACAGCAAGTAGGATTGTGCTCTACAAAGACACAACTCAGTGAGATCAGATATATACATATATATATATGTATGTGTGTGTGTGTGTGTGTGTGTGTGTGTGTGTATGTGTATGTGTGTGTGTGAGTGTGTGTGTGTGTATTATGTATGTGTGTGAGTGTGATTTTTATATAATAATGAAGTGTTTCTGAGAATCTGCATAACTATCAATATGATTTATAATAATTTCTATGAATACTATATTTTACTCTGTTGACAAAATGAATGTTTGCCACAAGTTTTAATAAGTTTCCCGCCAAAATGTTAAAGGAGACAATCTGGGATGTGGGCTGTCTCATGCACAGTGTCCATGAGCTACTTCAAAAGCTTCAACTCACAGAATTCTCACAGAGAAACTGAAAGCAGTTAGTATAACCTCTGACCTAGTTATCATACTGACACACCACAGATTCAGGAAAAATACTCTATTCATAAAATGTCAGTTATAATGAGTTTAAATGATGTAGTTTCTTGTAGTAAGTAAATGTCTTATTTTAGAAGGCATAGAAAATGAAACATTTATTTAAATGTTTTTGAAAATCTACTTAACAGCAGCATAATAATCTGTGTTAGAACTTCTGTTCCAAACATATACTTTATTATAATTCATTTAATTCATCTGATTGACAAGCATAAACAATTTTATAATTCTATTCTGGAAGAAATGTCATGTGATATATTTTAAAGCAGTAGGTAAGCATGATTGTAAAATCTGGTTACTAAAATGTGTTTGCTGTGCATTATTTTCTATAAAGCAGACAGATTTATTCTAGGGACAGCAAGTAGGATAGTGCTCAACAAGGACATAACTCAGTGAGATCAGATATATATATATATATATATATATATATATATATATATATATATATTGTGTGTGTGTGCTGTGTGTGTGTGTGTGTGTGTGTATGTGTTGTGTATGTGTATGTGTGTGTGTATGTATGTGTGTGTGTCTGTGTGTAGTGTGTGATGGCTTTTTTTAATAATGCAAGTGTTTCTGAGAATTTGCATAACTATGCAATATGATTTATAATAATTTTATGAATACAATATTTTACTCTATTGACAAAATGAGTTTAAGTAAATGCTCATATACAAACAATTCAAGATTTTTTGGAAGCTGTTAATAGTATTCACATGACAGAAAATAGATGCATCTTAATATATGTAATGTCTGAATCATATTAGCCAAAGTTTTTGATTTAAATGAATGTTAGAACCTAATTTTCTCTCCTCTTGATTTCTAACATCAAGATTATTTGAATGCTATTTGAATACAAGTGTTATATATTACATAGATCTATATAGTAGTATGAACAGTTTTTAAAAAAAAAGTTTATTTTAGTTTATATGATGCTGTTTTACCAAATGTGTAGTTTTGTCTTGATAGATAATTGAATTGAAAACTGTTAACCTCAGTTAAATATAACTAGTATTAAATTGATAAGGTGGTAGCTGAGGTACTGCTGCTTAGGGTAGGGGTTTAACTTGAGTAGTAAATACTACTCTAAGTTGGAGTTTTCAACTCCAGGCTGGATGCAAGGTTTAATCCTTACATTATTTTCACTTGTTCATTGTTATATGTATATAGTTTTGACATCCACAATATATTTTGTATACTCATTATCACTACAAACAAAATTGAATCCTATACAAAATCCATAAGAGATTTAATAAATACGAAGCTATATATTTAAAGGTACACTAAAGGAGATGTAACATGACTATCTGACTTATTTGTTATTTAAATTCATAAGATTCTTGAGTTTTAAAAATGCCAAATGACATCTTTAAAGACTTTAAACATTAATGGATTGAATAATCCCAGGTGTAAAACCAAGCCTAATAAGATACATTAATTTACACAAGGCCAATCTAATACTACCACCAAGAAACCATCTCAAAAAATGTGATGTCATTCGCCCTCATGTCTACAAGTAGCTAGTTTCAGTTCAGAGCACCTCCAGAGAGGGTGGCTATTTTGTGGAATAAAGTATGCCCATTCCTAAAACCATTAAGTCTTTCAGGATGACAAAAGGAATGTTTTGTATGGATTTACAATACAAATTAATGGGAAGACTTACACTTTAATTAATGTATATTGGATACTGGTGGGTATTAATACAGTGAAACATCATATTATTCAAGATCATATCATTCTCTATAGGGGATATTATTTTAGCTGGTGATTTTAATTGTATACTACGTAATTGTTACTACCCTAAGAAAAAAGAGTATCACTTCTTCGTTGCTAAATTCTTATCATTTTGAATGTCAATGTAATAGAATGAGTTCAAGTAATTTACCATACACCTTTTTTTTCCTATGAATGCAAACTTATTCAAATGGTAGAGTGCTATTTCCTGACAGATGGTAACAGATTTAATTCTGTTCAAAATCATTTGTATTCTCCTATCAATTCACTCAAATTCAAACTTTTGATTCCATAAAATATCTTCCAATGTTCAGATCAAAAGGATACCAGCATGTAACTCTTCAAAGACTGCAAAGAATATATACTTTCAAAGTATGTTTTCTAGACATAAATAATACTCCTGAAGTTTCCATTGTCTGTGTTTGGGATGCCTTAAAATCATATCTATATGGACAAAGTATCAGATGGTATAATAATAAAAGGAAATCTTGGGATAAGGAATTGTTAGATATTCAAAGTAAATTAGACTCTTATAAACATAATAATAAAGAAAATATTATGGACAAGAAAGTTATTGAAGAAATAAACAAACTAAATGAGAAATACAAAGAAATTTTAACTCATAAAGTTAAAATAACTTTAGAGAATACAAGTTTTGTCTTATTCAATAAGCCCCAAATACTTACATAGACTTAAAAATAAAACAAAAGATTGAATAAACAAAACCATATCAAAGAAATCTTTTCTCTAAGGAAAAAGAAGAATGTTTCTAGTATACCAGAAATACTGGATGAATTTAGAAATCACTTTCACAAGATTAACCATAACAACATTAACATGGAACCTAAAGATAAAATAAAGGAGTTTATAACCACAAACATGAATAAAAAGCTTAATAAACAACAGATTAAACTATTGGACAAGAGTATTTCATATACAGAAGTTATTACACAAATAAATAAGCTTAAATCAAACAAAGCACCGGGTAATGATGGTATTATACCAGAGATATATAAAATCCTTTCTAAAACTACATATTCATTAATACATAAGGTTTTATTTTGGCCCAAACTGAGTTAATAACCCCCATCTTGGCAATATACATTTATTTCACCAATTTTAAAACCTAATAAAGATCCAACTAGATGTTCTTCATATCGACCCATCTCATTACTTAATGTTGATTATAAAATGTTTATGAGTATTTTTGCTGATAGATTGAAGACAATCATCCCGGCATTATAGATATAGATCAGATGGGCTTCATTGTAAATAGAAATACTTTTGATAATATAAGAAGAACTTTAACATTAATTGATTTTGCAAATAGGAAAAAGAAAGATTTAACACTTATTAGTCTTGATATAGGTTCAGCATTTGATTCAGTAAGTTGGGACTATCTGTTTACCTTACTGAAATGCACAAACTTCTCTGATGCATTTGTAAATTTAATTGAGCATTTATACAAAGGAACGCTTGGCTTATATTAAGGTAGGAACATATGTTTCACAAAAATACCCATTCTTAAAGGTACAAAGCAAGGATGTCCACTTTCTCCACTATTATTCACTTTAGTAATGGAGCCTTGGGCTAATTTGACTAGAAACAGTACTGACATAGAGGGTTTTCAAATAGATGAAAATACAACATCAAAATTCAACTTTTGCAGATGATGTTCTAATTACATCAGCAGGATCTAATTCTTCTATGCAGTCTTTATTTGATAAAATGATGAATTTTAAAAGTATTTCTGGTTTAATATTCAATGAAGAAAAACTAAAATACTACCTATATATACACGAAAAAATATTCTCATTAGTGATTTTACTAAATATGTACCCAATTCAGGTCAGATAACTTATTTAGGTATAATACTATCTAAAGATATTAAATCTATTATATATAATAACTATAATACCTGTTTTCTTAATATACAAAATCTTTTTAATACCTGGAATAATATGTTTTTACTATGGAGGAGAGACTTACAATTATTAAAATGATAATATTCCCCAAGATTTTATACTTAATACAATCAATAATACTTTCACCTACAAAATAATTATCAAGAAACTGAATACACTAATGTTAAATTTCTTATGGGCACCTAATAGACCTAGGATTGCATTAAAGAAACATACTAATAGCTGGTCTCAAGGGGTATTTCTTTTCCAGACTTTAATTTATATATTATCTCTTCTATTATGAGACTTCCTATACTCTGAAACAAGCTACCCATCTATGTCAAGTAAAGTTCCTCATTCGCATTTTTCAAGAAAAATCTTAATGAGTGGATGGGAAATAGTAAATACACCCCGAGGATCACTTCTGTGGCTCTGCTCAACAGGGGCACAGGAAATTAACTTTCTTAGGTAGCGTAAGCCAGGGAACCTTGTTGTCTAGGCTTACTTAGGCCCTTGGGCTGATAGCCTTGTACCTACCTATGAACCTATAAACCTATGAGTACATTGATCGCTTGCTGTTTCTGATTGGGCAGTGAGTGTCTGTGTTGGACATTCCTGATTGGTCTGATTGCCTTCAAGGTGTCTACCAGGAAAAAACTGCAACAAGCTTACAGACATTTATATCACATGGGACAAGACTGTTAATCACTGAAGACCCTGTGGCCTGCTTCTCATCTTGGGATTGGTGCTACTGTTTCACTTCTGGTGAGAAAAGAATCAAAGGAACATTGTATCCTAGCAGCATGAAGCTGTGGTAAAACCAGCACTAGTTGTAGCCAGGCAGTAGACATTTAGGTGAATCCCCTCTTTTCATCATTCCTGACAAAGCTAATTCTTTCTTTTGACTAAGTATTACTTGATTTGCTGTTGTTTAATCTAACTTCAGAATAAATCCCTAAATAATTCATCAACAAATCATCAGAGTCTACTTTTTAGTTTTCCTTCAAGTGTTTGGCAGCATCCTGTATACATGCAAATGCCTTGAGTTGACCGTTTTCCTAGAAAAGCACACTTGAGATTTCACCAATAAATAGTTGCACACAGGGCAACTAGTTTGGATTGACAAGCACCGCCCCCAGAGTTGAAAACCAGATACTCCTAATATTACTTTATATTGTGACTGCGGCCATGTAATCAATAAACAAAAGCCTGTTGTCATGGATATGAACTTTCCCACTATCTTCTTTATAAGCTTGGTGGATATGAACATTCTGAAGCAATGTAGAAATTGCTTCATGTTTACTGACAGCCAGTTAATTTTCAAACAAACTGATATGAGAGATGTATTTATGGGGTTCCTATTATGTTATTGAAAGATAACATGATCGAACGCTCAGAACTTCGAAATGGCCGCATTTCAAAGATCGCGTTGTGGGATCACAGTACAGTGAAGACTGGGATATTTGCCCTTTCCTCACTGTAGTGCGATCTTGGAGTTGGAATATATATTTAGTGGGGGGTGTGGGGGGCACAGCCCCCCACAATAAAAGCTTCGATATGCATCCGTTTTGATGTTTTGAGCATTTGATTGCGTTATCTTTTGATAACGTAATATGAACCCATATTTATGCAATGTAACAGGAGGCAAAGCTTTCACATAAAAGCACTCCTTATGTTAATGAGGTTGTCAGTAGTACAAACACTGCACACATTACACACAGTTCAAAGCAGACACATAGACCCATATATGCTGAGGCACTTAAATGTAACCTTTCCAAACCTCAAAGACATACTAGATGACCTGCACACAACAAATGTACTCAGCAGCTCTGAATGCACTCTTTCAAAATAACACCCACATCAACACATACAGTCACATTGCATGGAGTCATTACTTTTAAGCCCATAAGGCAGGTCACCACACAATCCAATATTCTGGTCATTGGAGACTCCATTGTGAGATACATTGATGTCCCTCTCACTAGGCTGAGTAAGCAGAAAGCCATGGTCAATTGCTTATCTGGAGGCAGAATCCACCACATTATACACACACTCAGGTCATTTGACCACAAGTAGCAGTGTAACTCAGTCATAGTCCATGTGGGTATAAATGACCTCAGACATACCTCCTCAACTATATGAATAGATCAACAAATGGAGTCTTGGAATATGTGTCCCAGGCTTTTATTAGTCCATAGCGCTGAGCAGCATTTTACCATCTCCAAGATAATTTCATTATTTCTAAGTCTCATATTATTCAACACACCTGTACCTCAATGTGTTAAAAAGATTAAGCTTCCCTTGTTATGGTCTATCCTAGCAGTGGCCAGGAAAATAATAACTAGAAATTGGATTTCAGATACACCTCCTTCGTTCAATGAATTTAAAAATGTTATGAATATAATGTGCCATATGGAAATAAGCACAATTAGAATGAGAACAACTAGAAAAACATCATATTATATTGTATGGGATAATTTACAAAATTTGTTAAAAAAATTCTAATTTCAATAGCACGGTATTTTAGTTTAATTAATTGATCTGATTGTAGTGGATGTATTTGTAAATACTTTAGTTGTTTTGTTGAATATTATAATAATACCTATTTTTAATTACTTGTATAAAATTGTTATGATATTTCTCTTATATGTTAAAACAATAAACCTGTTTTGAAAAAAAAAAAAAAAAACTAAATATACCTCACAGCTGGTCAAAGAGGACAAAGCACTTGAGCTTCTTTATGTTCAAATCATTATAGGCAAAATTCCATACCACTTCTTTGCAAGCTATAGGTCCCCCTCTATGACCCAGGAAACCCATAAAATGTATTTAAAGTTAATAGAAACACTCACCATCCAAGCCAACACAATATTCATGGGTGACTTTAACTACCCCACTATTAACTGGAAATCATATATGACACCAAACATACAGGCACAGAGGTTCCTGGATTTTGTAAAAACAAATTCCCTGACCAGATTGTCAATACACCAACCAGTGATGCAAATGTACTGGATCTGGTCCTCACTAATATTGGAGAGTGCTGCACACCCATAGCGTAATGTCTTCTCTGGTAAATTCAGACCAGATAATAGCCTCCTTTGAAGTAAAAATAAAACCTGGAACCCTAGCTAACACTGAAATATTCAGGAACTACTCTAAGGCTAGCTTCTTGCTATTAATTGATACCCTGGCAAAATGTAAAACCCCCATAAACCATGAGAACAATGCTGCCTATGCAGAACAATCCACAGAAACCCTTCACAAGCATGTTAATAGCTTCACAGAGGCAGATGTACCCACCAGGAAGCTGTACAGCACTAATTCAAAAAACAAGCCAGCCTGATGGAATCACAGCATCAATAGGCTGTATAAGAGAAGGATAAATATTTTGACAAAAATAAGGAGGTGTAGCACCCAGCATGGTAAAATCACTCTCATCTAATTAAACAAATAACTCAGGGGACAAATATAGTCTACCAAAGCCAAATCTGAGGCAAATTTGGCCTTCAAGGCCAAGGACAACCACAAGACATTTTTTATCTATGTCCCACTTCAAAGGCACTACACAATTGTGTGCAGAGTTCATTGTTAATGGAGCCACCTATACTGAACTAGAAGATATAGCAAATTCAGCTTCAACTTTTACCCCTCTTTCCATCTCAACCTCACCTCAGGAAATACCATCAAATATAACTTCCCCCTACTATCACTAGGGAAAAGGTCCTTAACGCTGCCTCTAAGGCCAAGATGACTGCATCATTGGGCTTAGACAATATTCAAGGATACCTCCTAAACAGCATGAAACATGACCTATCAGCCTCTCTGCAATGTTTATTTAACTGTAGTTTCTAAACAAGCTTCCTGCCTTGTGAATGAAAAAAGCAACAGTCATCCCTCTGCACAATGGGGGGGGGGGCTCATCTACAGACCCATATGTCTCACTAGTCTCATATGCAAGTCATGGAAAAATCATCATGGAAATGATCAATAATGACACAGAAAACTTCCAGGCACTGGACCTAACCCAATTTGGTTTTGTCGGGCACAGGTCATGTCTACTCAACCTGGTGAACTTCTTTCAGTAGGTCAACAAAGCAGCACATGACACAAACATGGTTCACACTGTCAACCTTGACCTGGCCAAGGCATTTGAAGCAATAGCCCATTTGAGCACTGTTGACAAACTTGAAGAGGTTTATTTTGAATCTTTATGTCACCTGGTGGATAGCCAGCTGCCGCACAGACAGGACCCAGGTAGTTAGCACTGGAGATCCACTTCTACAGAAAGGCTAGTTACAAGCAGATCCCTCAGAGACTGGTCCTGGGACCACTTCTTTCTGGCATTTACTTCTCTGAAGTCAAGACCAATGTCAGTGGCCTCTGGCTGACTAAATTTTTAGATGAATGCAAAATAGAAGGAGTCATAAAATCCACCACGGACACAAATGTTCTCCGGGAAGGGCTGGCACAGGGACAAAACATATAGACTTTTTACCAACACCATAGGGAAAAGTTGGAACCATCTCCCTAGTGAACTTTCCAACCTTTCTTCCTCTCTTCTTTATGAGAAGCATCTTAAAGAATATCTAAAAACTCTCTGGCTTTGCCCCTGTTCCAACCCTGACTGATATCTGTTTCTTGCTCTCTCTCTTCACTTCTCTACTCCTCTTTTCTATGTTGCCTACCTGTAAAAGGTCTTCCTTTTTAGAACTCAAGTGACTTCTATTATTGAACCCCCAAAAAAAAAAAAAAAAAAAAAAAAAATTATTTTTAAATCTCATTCATTATTGTTCATTGCTCTCTCTCAAATTTTTGCTCTTTGTATTTTTTTTCTTAGCTTATATTTACTAAAGGACACTGTATAATTTGACCTCACCCTTATGTAAAAAATGTACTATTACTCACTTTAATATTTCTTTATACTGTATTTCTTTGTTTGTTTTGTCATTGTTTCTGCTTGGAGCTTTTGTCCACGGGCCTCTACTGAAAATGGACATGTATCCAGTTAGACTAGCCCGGTCAACAAATGTAAAATAAAATAAAAATAAATAAATAACTGGTGTCAGAATCATGGACTTAAGGTCAATGCCAAGAAATTCATAATTGTATCCTTTGTGAACTCACCCACCCCCTGGTAACTATCATATTGACAACACACCCCTTAGAGTTGATCCAGTAGTCGGAGACTTAGGGACACATATAGATAGTAATCTAGCCTTTGACCATAATGTGTCTACAGTGGTGAGGAAATCATTCTATGTTGTGCAACTTATAAACAAATATATGGCATCTAGATCGAAGGAGGTCATTGTTCCACTGTATTTGGCATTCGTCATATCTATCACTGAGTACAATTCCCCTTTGATATGCACCTAGTTAGGCACATCCACCAACTGGAACATCCACAGAGATTCCACACTAAAACAATACAGGGAAAAAGTAACATGTCTTATGCAGACCACCTTGAGGCTCTATCCCTGCATTCTGTCTTCTACAGGCTGTTGAGTGTAGATCTAGCCTGGCATACAAGGCATTGTCAGACCCTACCCTGATGGACATCCTGCATATCCACAAAACAAACAGCACCAGAATTACAGATCCTAAAGACTTAAACCTTGCCTGTGATATAAATAGGACCCAGTGGGCAGACATGCATGTATCCCAGAGACAACCCCTTCTCTAAAACAGGGCACAGGCAGTCTATAAATGGTTCATCTCCCAGGCCCCTGGTTGTAAATGATTAATCTCCTAAGCCCCTGATTACACTTACCAGGGGTACCAAAACTTGGCAGAGATTTTGAATGCATGGCTAGGCTTAAAAAAGCCCTTATGGTCATTAGCCTAGTACACACCTATGAACATACCGAGAACAAAAATGACTCAATTATCTCAAGCTGTTAAGCCACCTCACTACTCATTTAGCAGAGGGTAACCTTTCACTGCATTTAGTGTTCAGCTAATAAAGCCAACCCAAACTTATTTTTACCCACAGCAACCACCTTGAATAGAGAGTTATGTCAGAAATGATTATGCTATTAAGCAAGCATGACAATTAATTAACTAAGCATATCAGTGCTCTTATGTACATGCAGCAGTCTGTTGGAAAGCACAGCTAATACAAGTTTTCTAGGCAAGGATGAAGACAATTGAGAGACAGAGAGAAAAATGAAACAAAGACCTGTGATCCTATTGCCTCCTTTTGTTACAGATTGCATCTACATGACACCACTTAGGGGTCCATGGTTTAACTACAGAAAGGTGTACTAATTCTTACCCTAAATTTTAAATATAAAGAGACCCTACCAAATACAAATGCTTTCTTACTTCACTCTGCTGTTCTGCAGCATAATATGTCATCACAACTGATATAAAACGTAAGCAGTTTTAATACTGGGAGAAGTTTTCCCAGCTCTGGTTCATTCATCAGCTCCTTCAGTGACCCATTACATATCTGAGTGCCACTCCTCCCTTCCTAGCGTAGCAGTGCAACAAATTAACCAAAAGAAATTGATTACTGACCATTGCTCTCATTAAAAGTGGGTCTTGTGTAAAACTTTTATATCTTCACCCTGCTGCCTCAAAATATACTTACTTAAACCATGTAATTTGCATGTATTTCTCAGGAAGGAAAAAAGCTTTGATGAAATCACATTAGAAGAATATGACACAACACTATATTCTGAAACAACTCTACAAATAAACTATTATAGCAAACAGCTGAATTTCAAAGAAATAAAAGTTAAAAACCATCTAGTTCATTTTACACCACCATTGCTTTTAGTGCCTGGATCATCAGCACTCATTGGTATCCTTCCTGACCATTAAAAAGCTGCCTTGATGTGGTCATTGCTGGTGTGTCCTATTTCTGAGGCTTAATGGGTTAATCATACCTCTCATCTGTTTAGATTTTTACATCATAGTTTTGGTGAGTTTTTCATAAAATTGAGGGTTTTCTGGCAAATTAGTGGCAAATCATTAAAGACTGAAGTTAGAAAATAATGACAGACTTTTAAGTTTCAGACTTCATACCCTTCAGAAAATTCATGCTAATAGTGAACCTGTTATTCTATCAACTTTCTAAGTTTTTAAGAGTAATATTTAAAAATTGTCCCTATTTTTGGGATTTGACCCACTTTTATTTCTTGCTGTAAGAGGTTGAGAAGTATGCTCCCTAGTCAGTCAAAATTATATGGTGACTTTCAATACAAAGCCATCATTGCTGCCTGAAATAATGTCTGACAACTTGGCTGTTTAGGATGTAGAAACAGTAATTAAGTAAATGTATATAATTCTTTTAAATCTGCTTCCTATCGACTATATGATACTTGCCTTTGCATTACACAGTGGCAGTGCATTGGGATACTCATCTGTGCCACAGTACAAAGTTTGAAATCTAGCAAAAGTAGCATGGAAAGACACCCATCTAACAAGTATTGAAATGCAGTACTGAAGGAAAGGAAAGCATGTTTACTGAAAGATTCCAGATGCTGATGCTTGACCTGTGCCACATACTGAGCAATAGATTTAAGCTGCACATAGTGATTGTCAAAGCCAGTCATTGTGGAATAGATACCAGCAATTGTCTTGCACTGATGTGTACTGTGCACAGGCTTGCCTGATATAGTACTATGCTGCTGCCTTTGGCAGGGCATAGTTTTTGTCCTTACTGGTATATGCTTCAGGTGCTTCAGTTGACGGAGATGCACAACTAGCAGGGGTGATTGTGAACAAGTGCACAGGACAAGTGCAGAATCATGCTGTGCAGAAAGTGACAACAGTAACATTTTACACATAACAGCAGTGTCATAATGAAGAGAATCCACCCAGGTCTGATACAGCCAGAGGAAGTGGACTTTAAACAGGCCAAATACTCACACAATGTTAGGACAGAGTGACAGGGTGTTATAGTGCTACTCTACTACTCAACAAAATAAATAAATAAAACAAGGAAATCCCAAAAGTATGAAAATACGACTAAAATGCCAGTAAAAATATAAAAATTACCAGCTTGCACTTTGTTAACAAGAACATTTATTGAGATGTTCTTGTTAATAAACTGCAAGCTGGTGATTTTTTATATTTTTTACTGGCCTTTTTGTCATATTTTCCTATTCTCCTACTCAGTTTGGATTATGGACTGGTTTCATTAGACAAGGTTTGAGTGCATAACCTGCTTCACTTGAAAAAACATTACGCTGATGGGTCACATTGAAATTGAGTGATTTATTAAACCGTAATCATTTTATATACAAATTGCTATGGGAATGTTTGGTGATTTATGGCGCACTTACCTACTAGGTGTTTGTATTGTATCATATCATAGTTCATATAGGCAAGTGCATCACACATTACCTGACAACTGATGGAATGGAAGCTATCATTGTTATGGTAACTGTACTCCTGTGCAGAAAGTAGGACTCTGATAGTGACGTGAGTGCAAACTATTGTGCTAAATACCTCATGGAAGTCAGAAACATGATAGAAAGCATATATGTTGGAAGCTTGGTCCTGTGATTACTGTGGACATAAGATATACAAGTCTACATGGGAAAGAATAACATAAAAGATCTTCTGCAATATCCTCAATGCAAACTCCTGGGAAATACTTGTGTTTTTACTCTGTCTCTAAAAGGTCTCTATGGCAAACAAAGTGACCATCTATATCCTGGTATTTACAGGAATCATAAGGTGTTCACCCCCCCCACACACACACACACACAGTTCCTGTCTGTGGGACAAAGAAATCCGCCAAAGCCCTTATAATGTCTCTGTCCACATGCTTCTTGAAATTGTAATGCATTAGATGTTGACAGTAATGCCTCTGCTCTGGGTGTCAAACACCACTCAGTGCACCCAGTTGCAGTACCATGGTAACAAGTGCTTCAAAGTGTGTAACAACAGCACATGCAGCCAAGCAAAGCAGTTTTTACCCACTGCAAAGTGACTAGGAGCTGTGGTGCTTGCCTTTTTATAATCTATGTATCCAATGCATACTTATGTTGCGATATGCAAGTCAGAATTATAAAAGGAGGGATAGGTGACCGATTAGCATGCCATCGGCATGGCATTTACATACCTGTCCTCATTTAAATGTCACTGTGCACTCATTTGCATACAGCTGTTTCACTAACTTTTCAAGGCTTGAAAATATGTGAAAGAAAGCTCTGTGAAGCCCATTTTGTTTGCATATCTCCAACTTGCACAAATATGAATAGCACCCAAATACATGAGCACAGTTACAATTTCTAAGCATCGTATCTGAAAGAATTAAAAACATTTCTGCCTGTCTTATTATTTCAAATTATGCAAGTCATAGTTCAAAAATATTGAAAAATCTTCCTTTTCTAATAAGAATATATACTTTGTATTTCATTTTTGAGTCAGATTTGTTTGTAAAGTGTATTATTTTAGTTTATCTCTCTTCATAATTGTATTGATTATGATGCTGTCACATTTTTCAGTCAGATTGTTTGACAAATATTCAAGAGTACAAACTCATTCCAAAAATATACAGGCTCTCTTGCCATTTTTTCTTTTAGGCATCTTTAAGAGAAAAGATTAACTCTGTCCCTTTCTGTTATTAAATATTTTTTATTTGGTTTTATTGACTGACCACAATAAGCCATCCTTTCTCTCAGATACAGGAATGGATAGGAGTACCAGATATTTCAACACCTTGTTCTCTAAGCAAATGAAAATGCATATTGATGAACACAATAGAATCAAACTGTCTTTAATTTTCTAGTGCTAATAATAAAGGAGACTGAACCTCAAATGAAAGAAAAAAACATTTTGTTTTATTCATAGACATTGCTTGCCATGGATTACAGGTGCAATGCCATGTAGAATGCCATATCAAAGCCTTACACAATTCATAGATAAAGGTATACAATGAGGTCAGATGTTCTATGCCGTCATACCCATTCTGGACCCTAAGTATTTAGTGTAAAGAACACATGCAAATGACTACCCCTGGGACCATGCACAATTAGCAAGCATGTCATCTCCATGCAGATTGCTCCTAATGTTTAAACTCTGCAATTGCAATTATATAAATTTAGATGGTGTTAGGATTGTCAGCACAATGAGCCCTCTGTCCTGAGCAACATATTAATGCCCAAATAAAGCACTAACAAAATCCTCTGAATAGTAGGAAAACCCCTAATGGCAAAGGAGTAAGTCATTGCTCTAGTAACAGTGATAATATCATTCCTTACCTTCAGACTATGTCATTGCTTTGCTCCTACCAGCAGGAGCTCCAGTAGCACTATAACCCTCATTATCATAACATGGCAATTGCCATAGCTTGACTATCAAGTCTAAAGAGCGTAATGTTTTTACAAATCATTCCAGAGGATGGACAGCTGAAGAAAGTGCAGCAAATGGCAACTTAGTAAGGTATGATATACATCATTAAGCAATTACAAGTCGATACTGAATAAGGAGCACTGTACCTTACTAAGTTGCTATTCTTATTTGTATTAAATAGATTTTCTCAGGCATCACAGTGATTTCCTTGTAAGCAGTAGCAGTAATCATAAATAAAACACCAAGCACTATGCATACCTGTACATTATTGAATAAATCAGCCATCTTCTGTACACCTTTCTATATATGACTGTGAATCATGGGAATGAATGGTATTGCATTAAACAATGGTTGAGACTCATAATCCCCTGTCTAATTTGCTAAGCTGTGGAAGTCAAACTGCATATGTCACGTGTTTTCAAAACATAAAGTCCACACAGTTTAACAGATCAGTGACTTTCATTTCCTACGAAGCAACAAGGGTATTTGGTGCCACTTGTATGTAAATGCTATAGATTTTTATGTGGCATACACTTACTAGACCCATGGGCAGCTAGGTGTTTTGCTCTGCACAGATTCTTAAATACTATGGTGACTGACAGATATCCATACTATACAAGGCCCATGAAGAGCAATACAGACAATGGGTGCAAACTCATGCAGCTAGTGGTTGTATTGCATCAACTTTCTAATGGAATAATCTGAAGAGAGTGAAGCTACACATCCTTGCCATGCTCAGACTGTTGCTTCAGGTGAGTGTGAGTGGAAGATGTTGTACACAATCACACACACATGATTATGTGTTTGTCTATGCAGAGTATTGCGCTATATAGTGTAATACGTGCTGCCTGCTTGTGCACATGTGCATGAGTGATTCTGTGTGAGTGTCTATGTGTTTGTGACTATGTGCCTGCATGTAGGTCTGTATGTGTATTTTCCAGTGTGAATTTGGACTTCTGTGTCTGCCTCTGTCTGCATGAGTCTGACCACACATATCTTTATATCTATATCTATATCTATATCTATATCTATATCTATATCTATATCTATATCTATATCTATATCTATATATATAGCTCTCTCTCTCTCTCTCTCTCTCTATATATATATATATATATATATATGTATTTATTATATATATATATATATATTTATATATGTGTATATATATATATATATATATTTATATATATATATATATATATATATATATATATATATATATATATGTG
>NC_056736.1:141499153-141539153 GCF_019279795.1 Protopterus annectens | reverse complement strand
TGTGCCACCCTTTGCTGTTAGTATTTCACGCTCTTTAGTGTTTTGTACCAAAACAATGCATGCATTTATATTAGTCATTCTTCTTTGTTTAAATACTTAATGAAAACTAATTTTTTAATAGTCCTTTATTACAAAGAATATTTCAGGGGTTGATGATATTCATTAACATTTGGTGTTACTGTTGATCCATTTACATAACATTTTGGGCTACTGTTGATTCCATTATATAAAAGTCTATTAAATGCATAATTAAATTTTCAAGCCCAATAAGAAAACAGTTTTAGACTTTATCCATGCCTACAAAGGCAATTGAAATAGCGATTACTAAATTTTCCATTTTGAGTCATTCATCCCCCTTTAGCATTTAGAAAGATCACAGTGGTCTCTTTTGTCTTGTCAAAAAACGCATAGCTTTTTTAAATCCAGCATCCATGGAGATGAGCAATGGGATACAACTCATTCAATATATTAGACATTAAATACATAATTATGACTAAAAACATCCAGGAATAAATATTCAATGAATAAATCCGTTGTGATCTGATACACAAAAAACTGCTATGGAGCAGAGAAATGGATAAAACAAAGCCATTGCACGCACAAAAGAAACATTTAAGGGCAAATAATAAAACAGTAATTCAATTAAGCAAACTTTTCAGGTAAGGATAATTTTTGACTGTGTGGTTTAAAAGTGTTAAAATTAAGAATATAATGGACCAGATTCCGTAAAGCTCATGAAATCTGGTGCATTATGTCAATATCAGCTAGAAACTTGCTGATAACATTGTAATGTGTAAATGTATGACAAGAAACATAGAATCGTTCAGAGCACAATGGAGTATCACTGGATGAACAGCGCACTAAAGAAATGCAAAAGTAATTTATAAGTAATGAGAAATGGTTGTCCAGTCATGTTGTGCAATAACAAAGTTACAGAAAAATGATCACAATTCAAGCATCCTGATAGTTATACAGACACACACACACACACACACACACACACACACACACACACACACACACACACATATATATATATATATATATATATATATATATATATATATATATATATATATATATATATATGTATGTATAAAAAACAGAATCTGTCCAGTAAGGGTAAGGTCAACTACAGAATGCAATTAACTCCATTATGATACCAAAAGAAAAGAAAAAAATGCCAACTATCTCAATGTAAGCTGCATAGCATTCCTAAAATACATTTTCAGTAACAGACCCAGAAATGTCTTAGACAATTGTGTCTCTTTCTGTAATTCATCCACTAACATAAAATATGCTGCATTGCCATATCAGCACTATTTCCAATAAACTGAGAGAAAACTATGGATATCTACATAACATATATATATATTAATAAAATATGGTAGTTTGGACTTACAGATTCTGAAGGAATCTCTAAATTTTCTAATAAAAAAAATGAAAGGAGAAGGCTAATCATGGCCACATCAGCATGGCTAACATTTGCTAACAATGGGTTTGGGACTTGTGTGGAGGATGCAAGTAATGCACATACCCAAGGAAAGTGGGAGACAGAAAAAAATATACGGGGAAATTTAAGGGAAAGTCAGAGCAGTAGTGACTTTTTATGGTGGGAATGGGCCCCATATGTTTTAAGAATAGAAGGAAAGGTAAACACAGGGAAAGAGGAGTAGCAGGTATACCCATATACCCACAGAACAAACAGCACAACACAAGACAGACAAAGGCTGGGAAAAAAAAGAAAGGACAGGTAGGTTACACAGGCTGCACACTGCACCACATGGGCAATGGAAAATTGTCAAATAAGATGGGGATGCATACCAGCCATGGTGAAATGCAAAAACACTTATCTACCTGTGCACATTATGTCAGATTATTACATGGTGCAAACTATGTGGCTGTCATATCCAGATCTGTATGACCAATGGTACATCTGTGTTTGAGGGTAATATATAAGAACTACAGTACAAATTGGGTAAATAAACACATATCCATGTAGTCTGGCAGCAGTGCAACTATAAGCCAAGCAACATCACAGATGAGCAAATGCAGGTCTAACAATGCTAGATTACTCCAACAGAGAACAGAACCAAACCTGCGACCATGCATGTGAAAGGCAAACAGGCAAGCTTAATGCTAAACAGAAGTATTGTAGAAAAACAGAAAAATTGCTGCTAAATACACAAGTAGGTATACACAACTGAAACAAATGTGTAATAGAATGTTAAAAGCAACACACAGGTGTAGGTATATATGTATGACTGTCAGTAGCCTAAATGGGACATGCGTGAAGTCCAGGTCAATGCACATGCATACACCAATAATGTGTAAGAATATTTACAAAACTATAACACTGCATTTTAAAAATTATATCCAGTTATGCGCATGCATTTCAACAATGTGCACTGGTTAGCACACAAGTATAATGAGAATATGGATGTGTTGCAAACCATAGCTTGTGTGAAGATACATTTGGCACCTGTCAACAACATAATACATGGTGATAGTAAACAATTGCAATAAAGGCAAACATATATGCAATATACAACATGGAAATATGAAGGTGGAAGGGAGGTGGACAACCTGGGCCCACATTAGGGAAAAGCAGGACAAGGTAAATTGACAGAATGCAAATGCATGTGTACAGCACAAAGGGTGATGTAGAAGCCAAACAGAAATACATTAAACCAAATGCAAAATGTATGTCAAATGGCCAAATCAATTGCGGATGTCTTCAGAACAGGGCATGCATAAAACACACATACACAGTAATGTGCAATCATGTCAAATAAACATGAATAGGCACGCAAGCTAAAAATTACAAGTATATATATATATATATATATATATATATATATATATATATATATATAATGTCATGCAAATGTTGAATAAAAAATGTAGGAGTGTGCCAATCACTCTGCTCATTATGGAACAGAGGGCACTCCTCTGAGCATCAATGCAGCACATCAGCAGTAACTCAATGAATGGTCTCATGCCAATGGTATATTTATGCATCAGTATGTATCAGACTATGTACACACACACACACACTCACACACACACACACACACACACACACACACACACACACACACACACACACATGCACACACACATGCACACACATTCAGTTAGTGTGTACAACTATTTGCAAATACTGCAAACTGATGTCACTATATGATGGATGTAGAAATGCTACATATAACAAATACAGCATAATGTACTGTTAAAGAACTTGTTATCTGTAACACTGTTTTTAAATTAGTACTACATTGCTGTTTGATGGAGTCAGAAAATGAGGTCTGCACATGGATAAGGATATACCTGTATATGATCCCACATTACATCAGTATTGTCAACCCATGACCCACGATGCCACATCCTGCCAGTGGGACATCATAAAAACTGTCATCCAAAACACATGTGAAATGACATGTTTGTCTGTTGGTTGCACATACCTGGTATGTCGAAACACAATTCCACCAAAAAGTATTAGCAATCAGTAGCTTGAAACAATCAAAACACTGCGAAAATGCTTGCTGATAATGAATTGCTGCAGTGCAATGTCTATCTGCTCAAGTGTCTGCAAATCTAGGTTATTACTGTTTTTACCAAAACACTCAAGGAGTTGGAAGCAGATGCAATATCAGTGTTGAACTGAGGCACCATACCACACAGTCTGCAAACAGGAGTGCAAACATTGACACAACATGCCCACAGTCTGCAAACTTCAGTGCAAACTAACACAGCATGCACTCATTCACTCTGTGAATATGCAGGCTATGCATAACACATCAATTACTAGAAAACACAGCCATTTGTACAAGTATACCAAACAATACATCATAAGCAGCTATCAAAGTACTTAGACTTTTATACAAAACATCCATAGCATGATATATGTGACAGATACACAAACCCAACTATTATTTAGGTTGTAGAGTGCAATTCAAAACCTGTGTGCTGAAACAACGGCTCATTGTTACATGAAAGTTCAACCTTTGTAGATTTCAGTCACAGTTGTAAATTGAGCCCTAATATGATAATGTAACTTACTTTACTGATGCATGATGGATACTCCTGGCTTCTAATAAATACACATTCCCCGGGATTCATGAAGTTCGGCGCAAGGCCGGCGTTAGGCTTGCACCGACCATGTGGCGGGAAGATGGCGCAGTAGCATCAAATGCATAGTAATGAAGGCGTGCTGCTGACACAGCCACGTGCACAGGAAAGGAGCAGAAGTGCATAGGGCGTATGAAAGTGCCGCACGGAGGCCGGGAAATGGCAGCTGTCGATGTGCAACCTAAAATGCTTGCATATAACAAGATGCAAGATAGTAGCCACGTCAGTGTCCCTGGATACTGAAACTTATTCAAAGCATGCAAGAAAGTACCTGCGAACACAAAGTGACGAAGCAAACACAAATGCACGGTAGGGAATAACGGGTCCCTATCCCGCGAACAAATGACATGGAAGACTGTGTGGCCGTAGTCCAACGCAGTGTAGATAGCCATACCAAGTGGAAGTGAAACACATCATATGTTAGCGATCTGCCAGTAGGTACGTCCAGCCCAATGGTGAGGGTCACCAGCTGACCCATAATGTGAGGGAGGGTACACAGCTGGGCAGATGTGTCCATAACAAAATACATGAGAAATGTAGATATCTAGCGGCAGTATGTCCGAATTATATCCCACAAAGCATGTAATAGTCACATACAAAAGGTATGTCCGTATGTCACATACCAAATGTGATAGGAAATAGAATAAGCATGTAAACGAAACAGAAGGAGCATACAAACAGCCACAACAATAAGGACACATGTAGGCTGATAGGAACAGTATTATCCGTACCGTCGACTAGGATTACCACCTGTCCCACTTTGCGAGCGACAGTCCCTCTTTGGGCAGTTGTGTCCTGACAAAAACATGTAACAATGGCAAATGTCCTGAGATTATAGGACAAAATTATTCCCTATATGTTATGTAATAGTTGCATTAAACAGGTTTCCTGTATCTAAATTACATAAATGTTATAAGAAACAGAATAAGCAACTGAACTGCAACAAGAATAAGCTGTTATATAGGCAAGAAGTCTTAGTTCTATCTTGTGTACTGATCGTGGGTATGTGTCGGCCTGTAAAATGTGATGTGTGGACCAAAAATGTCCCACTTTGGCCAATTGAAAAGGTGGCAACCCTACCGTCAACTGTGGGGAGGCATTGTCCACTACAGTCGGACATGTGGATGGAATATATCCCATCCCGGACATAGGAAAAGGTGGCATCCTACCAATGAGTACAACAGGCCGCCAAACTCTGGAAGTCAGCGGTACAAGCCGAACTTGTCAGGATGTGAAACAGTTGAACGGGCAGTACCCGGAAATGACGAAAAAAACTTCCAAAGACTAAAAAACTGTAAAAAACTGGAAACAAATGGAGCCGGCAGCGATAAATGAATATTCCAAACTGTTTTAATGTAAGCGCTTTCCGCTCGGACCTTTCCAAGCCTTCTTCAGACAAAACAGTAAACTACAAACAACAATGATTTAAATATCAACATCAATTAAAACCTTGATTGGTCTTTAAAGCAAAATGCTTTAAAAATGCCTTAGTATAACTTAATCTCAGGCATATAAAAAGTGTCAGCTAAAAGTCCACTAACAAACAAATCTAGTCTACTCTATATGCATGGTGGGGTTACAATATAATAAATAATAAAAATTATATTACTTATAATATTTCCTATAAACATTGAATAAAAAGTTAACAAATTAAATACCCTAAAGCATTTATTAATATATACATAGAAAATATGTTAAGAAATATTCATCTGTTTAAAGAAAATAAATTTAATACACATTTAATAGAAAGTGCTTCATTTAATCCTGGAAAAACTTGGGCATTAGTAAGAATTTGCCATTTAAGCTCATCCAGTTCTAATCTTAACTGCCAAGGGCCACCTCTAATATCTAATGTTCTTTTTTTCAGGATTATGAACTTAAAAAAGTGTGTTGGATTATGTGCAATGTGTTTAGCTAGAGCATTATTAGAATCATTGATATTAATTGCGTAACAATGCTCATATATTCTTTGCTTAAATTTACGCTCCGTTTTACCTATATAAAACGCGTCGCAAGTTTGACATAAAGCTGCATAGGTTACTGCCTTGGTTTCACAATTGAATTTAGAATTGAGATGATATGTAAAACCATTGATTTCACAACAATTGGCTACTAAAATGTATTTACATTGTGGGCAACATCCACATTTAAACATACCTTTTATTCTAGAGTGTGTGTGACAGATATCGTTCTTTTTTTCTAATATATTTTTAAGGTTCAAACCCCGTTTATAAGTTAATTTGGGTTTGTTCCCTAAAACTTTAAAAAGTGCTTCATTACTATTGATGATGGCCCAATTTTTATATAGAATATTCCTTATTAAATCAAAATCTGTAGAGAACGTGTGCAAAAAACTAATATGGTATGTCACTTTAGTTAATATAACAGAAGAATTAATAATATCTTCAGAATCAGAGTTTGTATCTGCCAGGACTTGGTTCAAATTGTGTTCCAACTCTTTGCGAGGGCACAATAATGGAAGAAAGAAGCCACTGGCTCTTTTTTGTTCTATTTCTAATCTCAAAGTTGTTATGATGTGATTAGGGTAGCCTCTATTCAAAAACATTTCTTCTAGTAAATTACATTCTTGTTCGAAATCTATATCATCGGAAGTCATTCTTGCTGTTCTCACCATTTGGCCTTTTATTACGGCACGTTTTTGATGGTGGGGATGGCAGCTAGTATAATGAAGAAAAATGTTAGAGTAAGTGGGCTTCCTATAAATTTTACTTTTGAAACAATGATTAAGATGATCTTTTTCTAACCATATGTCAAGAAAACTTATAGAATCCACACCGGTGACATAAGTGAAATCCAAAAATGAAGTTGTCTTAGATATATTGTTGACAAAAACAGGAATTTCACTATAATCACCTACCCATAAACAAAACATATCATCTTGGTACCTAGTGTACCAGTAGACGTTTCGTTGAAATAATGGGTCAAGAAAAAGGAATGAATGCTCCCATAAGGCTATTACTGTGTTAGCAAAGCTCCCACCACATGGGGAGCCCATAGCTACACCTGACTTCTGCAAATAAAAAATATTATTGAAGGTCATGTAGTTGTTGGTAAGGACAATGTCTAGTAATGTGGTCACTAGATAAATAGTGTTATGGTCTGTTTTTTTACTCACCAAAAACTCAGAAACCCATTCAATACCTAAGTCTTGGGGGAAGACCGTATATAAGTTTTTGACATCTATTGTTAGAAAGAGACAATTTGATTTATACTCTAACTTGTTAATGCCTTGTAAAAAAGACCATGAATCTCTACAAAGTTGTGTTTCAGTATCAAGGAATGGTTTAAGTATACTGTCAATATATTTGGCAGACCCGTAAGTGATGGAACCTCTTCCATCTACAATTATTCTAAATGGGGGTTCCTCTAAGGATTTGTGGATTTTAAAGGTGCCAAAAATTGCAGGAATTGTTGGAGCCAACATTAGAAAATAGTTGTACAAATCTATATTAATAGATGCTTATACGAATAAATCTTCAATAACTTGTTTGATTCTTCTGTACGCCCCGTTAACCTCGTTAAGTGAAACTTGACAATAAGAATCAGTACGAAGGTGGGCCTCAATATTTTCAATATATATTGCCTGATCCATAAGTACCAGGCCCCCACCCTTGTCAGGTTTCATAATCCTAATGTTACAATTCTTTAATAAAACCATGAGGTCTCGTTCATCATTATTTAAATTATTGATACTAGGTTTTTTATAGGGGGCGTTTTTGATAGCCCTTAAATCAAATTCACACATTCTCTCAAAAGCTGTTAAATCAGGATGCAAAGAAGGGTTGAAAACACTAGCTATCTTGATGGAATTATTACTAGGTGTATTATTGCCCAATAATACATTCAAATTAAGTTTGCGAACAAACCACTTCAAGTCAATGATAGTGTCCGCAATATTCATACTATTTGAAGGAACAAATGTAAGTCCTTTAGATAAAAAATCAGCCATATCTTCCTCAACTTTGACATTGGTGTAATTAAATATTTTAAAGTCACCTTTGGATGAAACAGAGATTTTTAAATTTGAAATATTATCGAATTCACTGTTAATTATCTCCTGCGTTGCCTCTTGATATTCCTCGATGGTTTCCAATTCTTGTTGTTTCGCCCATTGTTTGACCTGGGGTTTCCTCTGGACTGAAAACCCCGATCGGCTTGCTCAGCCATCATTCTATTGTCATTATTATTGTTGTTGTTACGATTAATGAGTCTTTCGCTACGGCGAAGTGGCTCATTTGACAAATTCCCATCTGTCCCAGAGGAAAAACTATTAGCACCAGGACTATTGTTTTGTGGCTGTAGATTATCTACTATGCCACTGATGTCAGTGTTAGAATGACTATTAGGAGGATCTGGGTATGCTTGACCTTTAGAATAAGCCTGAGTATCTCTTGCTAATTTTTTCTTTTTAGTGAGCAAGAGTTTCTCCATAGCTGTGTCGATACTAGTGTAGACACGGCAATATTCAAACTTATATCGATTAAAGTCTGAATGATTCTTAATAACTTGATCCAAAATGTCCAAGTCTGATTTAAAAGTTGTAATTTCCGTATTGTAGTAGTTAATCAGAGCTTTCAAAAAGTCAAAAGCTTGGCGGTCAAAAAACTGAATTAATTCATGGTGAAAAGGAGATCCAGCTATAAGCCCCGCTGGGTACCGCCACTGCCGAAGACCTTTTAGTATAATGCTCTTGTTAATACATTCATGTAAGTAGGAAACTTCAAGTTGAAGCTTCCTACATTTAAACATTTTACCATCAAACTCGTCAATTAAGCTTAACAAGTTATTGTTAACTTGGGAATCATTTTGCCCAATAGCGGAAGATTTGTTATGTGTAGAATCATTAAAAAAATTGTCATTACTAAAGAAAGTTGTAACGGATGGTATATTAGACAATGTCTCATTATTAGCCAAACCAGATGAATTAATACGAGAAACAGCTCCATTATGGAAAGAATTGCGTTACCTTGACCAGGCTGAATACTTTCAGCTGTTCCAACAGAAGAAGTAGAAGCCGGAGCAACCCTGAAAGCGTAACTTAATAGCGGTGCTGTTCTTTACTTTTAGCTCACACTTTTTATATGCCTGAGATTAAATTATACTAAGGCATTTTTAAAGCATTTTGCTTTAAAGACTAATTAAGGTTTTAATTGATGTTGATATTTAAATGATTGTTGTTTGTAGTTTACTGTTTTGTCTGAAGAAGGCTTGGAAAGGTCCGAGCGGAAAGCGCTTACATTAAAACAGTTTGGAATATTCATTTATCGCTGCCGGCTCCATTTGTTTCCAGTACCCAGGAATACCACACATGTAATGAAAGTGAAGTATGGACGTGTACCTATGTGTGTGAGGTATAGCATGTGGAAAGAAAACATGGCAGGGTAGTCCACACAACCATACAGGTACCAGACACATGTAGGGTATTCAATGTGTTACTCTGGCCGTGTCATGGGTCAACAACCAAAGCACAGATGTATGGGGTGTGAGGAATCTGTGTGTGTGGGGTGGATGGGTAATGGTACAATCCTCCAAGGTGATACTGTGTCATGTGCAGAATAGGTGAACCGGAGGTGTATGAGGGAGCAGCGGGTGAAGCTGAAAGAAACACAAACACATGTATAAACAGCTGTAATACAAGCAGACAGGCCATACTGTAGAACACACTCCCACAAACAGAGGAATATTAAAATGTGCGATACAAATGTATAGATATGTCACCGACACATACCCACAGATTGACCCTGATGGAACTGGCCATAACAAATGCAACACACCTGGATGGAACTGGCCATAACAAATGCAACACACCTGGATGCATAATGGACTACCCAGCATTCCCTCCACATCACACAACCCACTCCTGTACTTGAACATCCACCAAATCCAGCCGTACGTGGCCTACTGGTTTGGTGCAGCCACAGCTGCACATAGTGACCACTATGCATATGTAGTAGGTAGTGTCAGCCTAGGCGGTTGTAGGATTGCACATGACCTCAGCACATTTTCGTAACTCCAAAACGATGTTCGGTATTCCTCGTGTTGTGGATCGGTACAATGTTTGAATATCCCTCATGGGATACATAACCTGTGTAAACATTAGAACGGAAGACACGAAGTCCAGTCCTGTAAATATCTGGACAGATGTTGGAATGTGCATTAGAGGTGCACGACACTGTCCAGCCATAAGTGGTCATGCATAACCTACTACTCAGGATCAAACACCTGCCCGTGACGCACATGCCCCGGCATGAGTAAGCAGAAATATATTGCACACATTCGCATAGTGGCAGATGGTATAAGGGTGATGAGGGCACTGACTTAAACAGGATAACCCTGATGTACTGTGTGAGGGACACTTAATGTGTGTGTAGGTGTGATCGACCATACCTGTCAACCTCTGAGAGCAAGATATCTGGACAAAGCCGTGAATAAAAGTATGCCTGTCAACCTCTGAGAGCAAGATATCTGGACAAAGCCATGAATAAAAGTGGGACAAAGTCCCAAAAGTATGGACAATTTGTAAAGATTGATCTTAGAAATTTAGAAAATTGATAGAATAACAGTTTGTACATTGGCATTAATTTCCTGAAGAGTATGAAGTCTGAAACTCAACTGTTTGTCATTATGTTCTGACTTCAGTCTTTAATGACTAGCTACTGATGTGCCAGAAAACAACAGTGTATTACAGAGATCCATACATATTTACAGTAACAAACCTTCACATTTGTTTACTGTACTACTGCATACCTGTAGTTAATTCATGTCCAAAATAATAATCCCCATACGAATGCATACAGGAAATAGTCAAATGCGAATGGGAACACCCCTCACCGTGGATTATGTACTGTAACCACCCCCACCCATATTATGTATTGCCAACATAAAAAGCTGCCAGAAGGTGCTGAAAGACCTGTGTCTGTAAACACAGTTAAACCTCTATAAAATGGACAAATTCTGTCCATGTGCTTCGTCTGACATTTGAACTTGGTCAGGGCAGTTCCGTTCACCAGGCGGACAAGCCTAAACCCAGATCACCACATGAACACCCTGACAATCAAAGACTTTTATGTGCCAGGACTATAAGCCTTGGAGTTCTAAATATCCTTGGAGTGATTAAATATGCAGCTTGGGTCCAGAGCAGTAGGGAATAGGGAATGTGTAATATGTAGTACCGCGTTTTTCCCAGCAGGAGAATGGATGTCTGTGTTGTAAGCGAAGCTGTGAGGTGTATGTTAATTTAGCTATGTACAATGGGTATGCATATAAATGAGTCAGAACACCAATAGTATAGTGGTTACAGCATCCAGTCCCGGGTCAGCTACGACTACAGCACATTTGAGTTAATGAATGTGTGTGTGCTGTAAAGATATTTAAATATGTAAAGGTGAATGTGTGTTTCGCATATGTCCGTTAACCGGATTACAGATATTGTACTGGTACCGTCACAATAAAGAAAGCCCATGTAAGCACAAAGACTTAGTAAACATATGTAACCCACAATAAGGATATGCAAGTGCGCATGCACGTGTGTAATCCGCTCACAGCATAGCAAATGAATGCTGTTTTCTACACGTTTATTTATATATCTATATATGGATATATATATATTTGTGTATAGATATATATTCACAGACTTAAATATATGATATAAAGACTGTACAGACATATATATATATATATATATATATATATATATATATATATATATATACACACACACACACACAATTACATTAATCGATATATACATAACAAACATATAAACATTTGTCCTCTTAGTACATAAATAGGTTATGTCATAGCTATTATGGATAGACATACAGACATGCAAGAAAGGTAAATACACTGCTGCTTTCAAAGCCATTGCCCGAAAAGTACCACTGTGCCAAATCTGCAAGTTCTACTCTTTAAACATGGATATAGGTGTCCTTTACAGGACTCCAAACAGTGTTTTTTACAGGCAGCGGCCAGTAATAATCGAAGCTAAGGATGTCACATCCGCAGCTACAATATAGCTGTACATGCAACAGTAGCTTGTGCAAGGGTAATAACACATGGGTTGACAGAATGTATGACATATGTCCTGATACGTGGAGAGTGGATAGTGCTTAGAAGTATCTTCATACTTTATTATCACTCACATTAAATATGTCTTATGACTACTGTGGAGGGGTGTCAGGTATGGGAATCATGGGTATGCAATTTTGGGCCTAGGTTCACAGGTGTTGGTTGGCACAGATTTATTAGGTCCAGCCCATGGGAGTGATTAATATTCCTATGTGGGTATAGAACATGCCTATACCTTCCAAAAATGAAGAACCCATCTACTGGATATTGTGTAAACCATTGGGGGAAGACGTAGGGACTTATATCAGTGTCATGTAAGTGATTATCATGGACGTACATGCGTACGAATAAGATGGTAACCATACCTCTCAACCTTTCAGAATAAGACATCTGGATAAAGGCATATTTAAATAAGTACAAATAGGGCCTATGTTAAATATTCCTCTTACAAAGTTAGAATGTTGATAGAATAATGGATAATTCATTAGTATGAATGTTTTGAGGGTTATTAGTTATAAACTACTAATGCCTGTCATTATTATCTAACCTCACAGTCCTTAATGACCTGCCGCTAATTTACCAGAAAGGCACAATATTATGAAAAAAGGAACAACATTATAAGTCTAAGTTCAGGACATTTACCCAAAATGTGTACAGTTGAGAGGTATGAAGGTAACCCTGTCCTAAATAAATGTACAGAACTAGTGATATCAGGTGGACAGGTGTGAAGAAAGACGGGATGACAAATGACAAAACATGTATAAGCCAAAAGCATGTACCGTGATAAATATGAATGAATACTTATGCCCTGTGATAGTCAATGTGGAAGGTTAATAGTGTCCCTCAGGGTGTTATGCAGTGTCCCCGATACAGTGTTCAGTCTCCCACACTCGCATGTGAGTTCTGCCACTGACGGAAACTGGAAATACCGGCGAACACATAAGGTAGATGATATTATAATATATTTTGATTAGCACCTGTTGGCTTTTGTGAGGAACACAACACTCTTGGTGGGTGTGTCCTGCAAAAGGAATGTAATGGCATCTGGTCTGTCATTTCTTCTTGTGTGTAGTGGTATAATAAAATGATATATCTTGTATCAGAAACAGATACATGTTATAGGAAACAGTATTATCGACTATACTCCTACAAGAAAAGTCTGAAGGTATGAAAAGCGCTGAAGTAGTCAGTTTAGTATTGACCGCAGGTATGTGTTGACATGTCAAATGTCACAGCTGTATATATAGTACCTATAGGGCTGTCACCATTACAAATGATGAAAGTGGGAGCTGCTTTGTAGAAATGTCAGATGTAGCAGGTCAAAACATACCTACAGCCATGCATACTCCACAAATAGACATATTAGCACACAGCAAAGCTTAGGCCAGGAGTCATGGAGCCTTGGCCGGTGTGTACGAGTAGAGGAAGAGTAGAGCAAGGCAAGATGTCTGCCGAGCTATTCAGCAATATCCTGTAGGGGCGTGTAAGACAGCCCCTAAAACGAACATTGCAAAGACAATGTTAGGATATGCAAATAACCCCATTTGTAGGTGAAAGCTATGCAAATGATGTAAATCTGCGATACATGAAACAGTAAGCTGCCCATGCAAGAGTAGAGTTATGTGCAGAAATGTACTCGGATGTTAACCGAGTTATGTTCTGCAAGTAGCTAAACTGAGCAATGCCAGCTGCAAATAAAGGATGAATTCAGTTGAAAAAGCATGCCAGTGGCCAAATATAAGGCCAGTGGCATATTTTACCATTGGAAATGAATAAAACTCTATCTGTCCTCCCCTGATCTCCGGTGTGTAAGCGTAGCGCAGTGGCGCGAAAACGCACTGCACTTTTAAAACAAGAAAAATATTTAAAATACACATAGAAATTGTAATTTTAGTTAACAGTTAGTTTGCCATGCAGGTGGATGGCAAGCTGAAGACAAGATGGCTACTGAGTACTGGTTGCTATGTGTGGAAGCGCTCTGTTAGAGATGTAACCAAGCATTAGTAGGCAATCCGATGCAATTGAGGCTGAAGATAGTGAATCACAATTTGTCATGCCATATGGGCCAAGCCACTACAGTGGAAGAGTAGGTTACACCTAGAAGGATATCACATTTTGTGTTAACAACTGTCATGTTTGTTGTCAGTTAGTTACTCAGTGTTGGAGCGATAAGGCGATTTATCCTAGGTACAGTCAGGAAAACTACGACAATGGATATCACTGGAAGTGTCGGCGGTTCAAAGTGCGGGATGTGTTACCTGAGTATGTCGCTGTGTGTCTGTGTTTAGCCCGCATATGTGCGCATGAAGAATGAATAAGCTAGTGTTAGAATGTTGAAGCCCGTGGTAACAATGTGAATGAAGTAGTACACGCTTCATGTAATTGTAAGCATGTATAAATCTGTACTACACATATCACTCATACTGCACACTCTGGAAACATGCACCCCAATACTACACGTCTCAGTCAAAATGCATGGATGGATAATAAATAATCAGAAGACAACAGTGCTGTAAACTATACTACATTGATGGTCATAGCTGCAATGCATCATGCCTGCTTACATACACCTAACAACAGTATAACATTAATACAGTGCTATAAAGAAACCCTGTGCATCAGTACCATGTTAGTCTGTTCCTGCATCAATGTTATACATTACAGGTGGTGGCACAGGTGTCATCATATGCACAGGGTATGTTGTTTCTTTTCCAGAGCCTGTCATTGAGCCACCCAATCAACATGTAATTACGTGTGTGTGTGAGGGACAACAGTGTTTGCATGGCCCAATGTTGATGCAATGTGTGTGTGTATGTGTTAGCCCTAGCTGTTTGTTTCATGTGTGTGTGTCTGCATGTACACAGTTTCAGCATGTGTCAGGAGGTTGTGGGGCAGTCACAGACTGTACCTGCCAGGCTGTACAGATCACCATTACTGGCCATGGACACTCCTCCATGCATGCAACAATATTCCAGTCCTGCATCTGTCAATGTATACACATACATTCCTGGGATCTGTATCACAACCTGTGGATAAACGGGAGTCAGTGATGTTAATCTGATTTGCATAGTAGTGTCAGTTAATACATAGTGATATGAGCCATACTCATCCTCCAAAGTAATAACCACTGCTGACTGTTGCCGAGATGTGCACACGGCCATTTAAAGGTGCTGTACTATCATTGTTGTCAATGTCCCTTGTAATACTCAGCAACAAAATAACTGGTCACTACACAACTATAACCCATGATCACTACAGCACACAGTGTGTGCACTATCACAGAGCCATAGCGGATTTACATACATCAAAGGTGTTCACGTACAGATAATGCAGCGCATTCAATAGTGCTAATATCCACATACATATCAATATCTATCTACATTACATATATATAAATAGATATACCCCCCACACACACACACACACACACACACACACACACACACACACACACACACTTGGCAGGGTTGGGAGCAGAACACATACCTAACTACCTTATCACACTACAGCATTACGCATGTACAGAACACGCTACTGTTATTACTAGATCACAGCATTCACACAGGCATACGTCTAGCTTGCTGGCATCAGCATCAAAGGCAAAGACGTCGTATGGATTCTATGGAGAGTGAATAGTGTAAAAGCAATGTACTGTTGTCATGCAGCAGGAAACTCTCACACACACATAAGCAGAATTGGGATTAGAACACAGACCTAACTACCTTATCAAACTTTAAACACATTAGCAGACAGTATATCAGAAAACACAAATAAGCCAGCACTTCACCAGTAATTCTTTAATTCACAACGATCTGGTACCACGGGTATTCGCTTTCAAGGATCACATGATGGCGAGGTACACCATCCAGAATTAAAGAATTACTGGTGAAGTGCTGGCTTATTTGTGTTTTCTAACTACCTTATCACACTACAGCAATACGCATTTACAGAACGCGCTACTGAGATTACTGAACACAGGACTCCAAGAGGCATACTTCCAGGTGGGTGACATCATCCGCAAAGGCTAAGATGCCGATAGGGAATGTATGTGGTGTGAGGTGTCTAAAAGCATTACTGTGTCCCCAGGCAGCTGGAAACACACACACACTTGGCAGGGCTGGAAGTTAAACATACACCTAACTACCTTATCAAACAACAGCAATATGCATTTACCGAAAGCGCTACCGAGATTACTGAACACAGCACTCCCAGAGGCATACTTCAAGGTGGGTGACATCATCCGCAAAGGCTAAGATGCCGATAGGGAATGTATGTGGTGTGAGGCATCTAAAAGCATTACTGTGTCCCCAGGCAGCTGGAAACACAGACACACGCACACTTGGCAGGGCTGGGAGTCGAACATACACCTAACGATCTTATCACACTACAGCAATACGCATTTACAGAATGTGCTACCAAGATTAGTGAACACAGCACTCCCAGAGGCATACTTCTAGGTGGGTGACATCATCTGCAAAGGCTAAGATGCCGATAGGGAATGTATGTGGTGTGCGGTGTCTAAAAGCATTACTGTGTCCCCAGGCAGCTGGAAACACACACACACACACACTTGACAGGGCTGGGAGTCGAACATACACCTAACTACCTTATCACACTACAGCAATACGCATTTACAGAACACGCTACTGAGATTACTGAACACAGCACTCCCAGAGGCATACTTCAAGGTGGGTGACATCATCCACAAAGGCTAAGATGCCGATAGGGAATGTATGTGGTGTGAGGCATCTAAAAGCATTACTGTGTCCCCAGGCAGCTGGAAACACACACACACACACACATACACACACACACACACACACACACACACACACACACTTGGCAGGGCGGGGAGTCGAACATACACCTAACTACCTTATCACACTACAGCAATATGCATTTACAGAATGTGCTACCAAGATTACTGAACACAGCACTCCCAGAGGCATACTTCTAGGTGGGTGACATCATCCACAAAGGCTAAGACGCCGATAGGGAATGTATGTGGTGTGAGGTGTCTAAAAGCATTAGTGTGTCCCCAGGCAGCTGGAAACACAGACTTGGCAAGGCTAGGAGTTGAACATACACCTAACTGCCTTATCACACTACAGCAATACGCATTTACAGAACGCGCTACCAAGATTACTGAACACAGCACTCCCAGAGGCATACTTCTAGGTGGGTGACATCATCCACAAAGGCTAAGACGCTGATAGGGAATGTATGTGGTGTGCGGTGTCTAAAAGCATTACTGTGTCCCCAGGCAGCTGGAAACACACACACACACACACACACACACACACACACACACACACACACACACACACACACACACACTTGGCAGGGCTGGGAGTCGAAGATACACCTAACTACCTTATCACACTACAGCAATATGCATTTACAGAAAGCACTACCAAGATTACTGAACACAGCACTCCCAGAGGCATACTTCTAGGTGGGTGACATCATCCGCAAAGGCTAAGATGCTGATAGGGAATGTATAGAGATTGAGCAGTCTGAAAGCATATTACTGTCCCAAGGCAGACGTAGACAAACACATGGCAGTGGTGTGATCGGGGCAACTAAATATCTACGGTGCACTACAACAATACTACATAGATACGGGACATGCCACAGACAGTACACCCTGCAAGACTGTCAATGTGTTCAATGTAGGCATCCATCGTGACGTTGAAAATGGACATCTGTTGCCTGGATGTCCACCGTCGCTATACAGGCTGTCAATGGCCATGCCCATACACAGAGGCACATCACCGACACAAGGTGTCACTGGCCATGCACATAAGCTTAGTATCACACGTCCGTTTGGAATGTATTATGTGTCTAACTACACAATGGCATACAGGGCATGCTCACACACTTAGCAGTTGCAAAGGGCCGTCTTGCATGCACACGGATTCTAAACACATAAGGGTGCAGTTTGGAATGTACTGTGTGTCCAACTACACAACGGCATACTGGGCATGCTCACACACTTAGCAGTTGCAAAGGGGCATCTTGCATGCACATGGATACCAAACATGGAAGGGCACAGTATGGTAATACTGTCCCCATGTACATGAAGGCCACTCACATGTATTGACCAGTACACACTCAGGAGCCATCAGAGATGTCTCAGGTGCAGATCACAGAGGCACACACCGCAGTCTACAATGTAGCCCTCGGACATCACCATGTCCTTGGACCAGCAATACATCAACACAACACCATGTGACTCATGACCACTGGACTGTACATAGGTGTACAGCAACTGTGCAGACTACACATGTACTGACAGGGTTCCATCATGTGTTATGCATTGCAATGATACCACTGTACATAACCAGGTTGGCTCTACACATAACAGGGGCCCTGGGTCTTACACAGCTGTGACAGATGACTGTCGATGTACACCAACAAACACACATGTTTGGATATGTCATACATGTAATTGCAGTGGATATGTGCATGGACCACACACACACAACACATATGTACATAGCATAGTTCTTGCTTTCCTCCATGCAGGTAAGTTGCTACAGCAATCATACGCACGCAAATGGAAGGTGGGTCCATGGCTGTTGAATGCCAACAGTACATGAGGTAGCAATGTTGACCGAAGACACATTCCCTCTGTACTAGTTACCCATGACACCCATCATATCATACAACAGTCCATGTGTTATGTATGTCAACACACATGTCCACCGATTGCTATGCATACAAACATGGCTACATGACAGGCATGTAGGACCAACACACATGTACAAACTGTAGTGTGCATGCAGCTGCCATGCATGTGCAGTAGCTGATGTAAGTAACTCATCTGTGCCTAACTACAACATGCAGTAGCAATGCAGCCCCATCATTGACACCTGTATATGGTGACATTCTGACAGTACAGTAGGATGCAGATCAGGTATGGATGGATGTGTGTACGTACAGTGGTGATCCACCTGTGTAGATGGATGTTCGCCGGGTACGGCTCACAGGTGTGTCACATGCCATCATACCATTACATGTGCAAACAGTACGCTATGTTACTGTTACCTGATGGTGAAGACATAAAACCTACACAGCGGTCAGGTGTTACCGACTGTACATCACTCGACACCTGTAACACTTACATCCTCTCGTGTGCATATAGCAGCACAATTGCCTGACATAGTGTTGGTACACATAATGCGGGCAATACTGCTGCATGTCTGTCAGACATATCATCATATAGCAGGTGTATCATTCACAGTACTGTCATGTGTGTTTGCATGTGTGACCATATATGCAACATATGGTGGGGAATACATCCCAATTGTGACACACCCCTGTACACTGTTGTAGACATATGTACATACTGCAGTGTGGAAAGCATGACATAGGCAGGTGTGGTATATGTATCACACACATCAGCTATCCGTATGTGTATGACAGCTGTGGTCTCCACAGTGTGTGTGTCTGTGTGTATGTATGTATGGCTGTCTGGTGCATGGAGTGAGGGTGTATGCTACCATACAGAACACACGGGATCCCAACCCCTCATGGTGATGCAGTCTACTACCCTGTTGGTGCCATCGGTGTCAGCCATACTGGCTACCTGTACATGTCCCTTCTCTGTGTCACATTGTGTGGGTGCACAGTACTGTGAGAGTGATGACCACATAGGCAAGTGTCCTCACCTCAACACTATGGGGTGTGCATTGTAGTGTTGTCGACCCCATGAGTGTGTGCATGTTCCTGTACTGTGACAGGTTATTACTGCTACACAGTGAGGCCTCATGCTATCAAGTGGCCTCTAATGTTATCATTGTCCAAACCGCTGTGTACAACCCCTGCACCATGTCAACATTCCTGTGATGTGACCTGGTATGGATGTCACGTCTCTAGCCACTGTAGCCTATTAAACTGCACACAGGCTGCTGGATCAGTATATGTGTGGACATCTGTGGTATGTTAGACTTTCCAGCTGTCCAGTTGAGGCTACGTATAGCATGCTGAGGTTCCCATACATGCCTGTGAGTACTCCACAGTTACACATGGGGGACTGCAAACACTGCTACCTGTAGGCACATGCAAGTAGACCATAAGGAGGGAACCTGGGCATCATTACCAACATGCTGTTACTGTTGTTACTGAGACACATACTGTGAACATGTAACAATGCATGCTACACCTGTACTACATGGTATGTCTGGTGCGTATCAACAGTACACAACTAATGTAATATACATGTCTCTCACCATTCTTACACAACTAACGTAATATACACTTCCCTCACTAGTCGTACACAACTAATGTAATATACACATCTCACTATTCTGTTCACCCTGTGCATCAGACAATTTGAGCATGTCCCTGCACCGATGGTGTGGATGACAGGGATGCAGCACAGGCTTCATCATAAGCACAGGGTAATAATGTGTGCCAGGGGCATAGGCTGCACCAATGGGTGACATCATGTGTGTGGGTAAGGGCCGGTGATATGATTGGACATGTCTGTTCAGTATGCATGTGGGTGTTGTGGTGCCCTAAAGATGTGTTTGCTGTGTGCGTGCATGTGTGCACACAATTCTGCCTTTTGTGAGGCCTACACAGGGGTATTATTGACAGCTCCAGATTGTACAGACTAGGTTGTACAGTTCACTGTGTCCGGCCACGGACACGTGACCTGTGCCTGCCAGGGGTTGCACAGGCACTACCAGGTGGAGGTACAGATTGGCTACTGTCCGACGACACATGTCCACTGGAACCGTGTCCCCACTGGGAACGTCCAGGGCCACATCCACATGACCTGCTGTGTCCTGGTGTGGACAGTGCAGCACCAGCTGCACTGCTACTGCTACCGGCACTATGGGAGCGGGCATGTGAAGTGGCACGCTCATGTCAACCTGCACTAGGTGGTGTAGCTCGCCTACGTCCATGTGGCCTACGCCTCACTCCTACTAGATGTTCCAGCACAGACAGCTCACGCTCGCGGATTGCCATGCCACGGTCAAGGATTCCGACCATGTCACCCAACCGCCTGTCCAGAACATCAGCAATCTGCTGTTTAGCATTTGCCAATGCCTGGATGTTGTCATTTAGGGTACAGATAGCAGCCATCTGCAGCCTCTGCCCTTCTCTGTTCTGCCATTCAGCACATGCCTGTGCCGCCATTACAGTCTGGAACATGCGCCTGGTGATACCAGCTGCTGTGCTCTGTCCTGCAGGTGCATGTCTGCCAGAGGTCCTCCTACGAGCAGCACTGGCCACATGCCTGTGTGGCACATCTGCAGACATTACACTGACACCAAGGTGTGGAGACACACCTTCTGTAGCCACCACATGTCCCTGTTCCACGCTAACAGATGCTGACTGTCCTTCCTCTATGGCCACCGGTGATGTGGTATGTGTTGGCAACAGAACTTTGTGCAGGGAAGAGGGGGACATAGCTGGGATGGCAACCATTGGCACAGATTCAGCTCCTGACAACCCTGCCTGTATCTCATGCATATGTTCATCACTGCTAGTATCTGTGGGGACACTAACATCAGATGGACCACAGGAGGGTAATGCACCTACATCACCTGTGAATGCAAATAAAGACTCTAAATTACAACAGACACACACACACACACACACACACACACACACACACACACACACACACACACACACACACACACACACACACACACACACACACACACACACACACACACACACACACACACAGACACACAGACACACAGACACACACACACACACACACACACACACACACACACACACACACACAGACACACACCATGCATGTGATTTGACAGATGGCATGCAGCATGCCTGTGATACAGCAGACGGCATGCAGCTCTGACATTACTAGTGTTAGTAAGCATACCCCCTGTGGTGTACACAGGTGTCATATCAGTAGCCATGCAGTTCCCACAATCATGGTAGTATGCATGCATCCCCGTGATACACCATGTGGACCAGAACAGGATAACAGTACACATGGCTGATGTGACCTTGACATGTAATCTGCTGACGTGCATTAACATGCATACATGTCTGACACAATGGTGTCCTGACATGTACAGCGTCATAATGGCCATCACATTGCGGTGTTGTCTGTATGCCCTACAGATAGAATGCATGTTTAGCAGATGTGCATGTGCATGGAAGGGTAGTGTGAGCCATCTACATTGCTCTACAGTGTGAAGTACAGACACTGTGCCATTGCATGGCATCATGAGGCGTCTATATTGCTATACAGTATGTACACATTGCATAGCCATAACTGCATGCATACCAATGACAGAACTGTGGATTGTGACCCACGTTGCTGAGGTGTATACACACCAAACCATGCTGTATCATGTGACAGGTCACTAGAGGACCTACAGATGACACCCCTGCACAGCAACTACAGCGTCTTAGCTGCCTGGCAACCATGTCCACACATAGCAGACCTGTCAATTCACCATGTCCAACATGACATTGCTGTACCACACACATGAGGTGCACAGCTAATGGTGATGTCCTACAGCAGCAAGGGAACTGTACAGTATTTGTGGCCTGATGTGGTGTCAATGTCTGTGGAAGCTGTAGAGGTGACTACTGTCATGCTATGACACAGGTGTGATGTTCAACACATCTTATATGGTAGACGTCAGTGACACCTCCACTGGCTGTGCACAGGCTTTTAGGATGTCCAGTGTACCACAGCAACTGTATCATCAGTCAACTAAGGCTATAATTGGACCATGTGTGGACAGTGTGAAACAGGGTGTATACACATCACATCTACTGTGTGGCTACGTATCTCTGGCCATCCTCCATGGCCATGTGTGCACATGTGTTGGGTAAATGTGTGAGATGGCCATCTATCACACATGTCTGTGTTGTCCCATATGACATACACCCATAGATGTCAGATATGTCACCATCCACAGGGCTATGCAGACAACAGGTTGTATGTGGGGTATGGGTTATGGGATAGTGTGACATTATTGTACCCAATACTCTACGTGTCTGGGACATGTCAGATGGCACATCACAATGTGTGCACCCATTGCAGGGGCATATAACACAATGGTGACTCCTGTGGGCTGCCCATATCACAGCTCACTGTGTGGTACTGCTTGCATATCACACATGTTGTTCCACTGTATAGTACATATGCCTCCATTGTAGAACACCTCCACCATTGTATGCACAGCTGACCACACGTAGCAATGACAAATACTCTGGTTTCATGTTGGTGTGTCAGTTTGTTTGTATATATTGCACATGGGTGGCTTGTGTGAATGATGGGTGACGCGACCTGTATATCGTGAATGGAACGAACATCAAGTGTACAAGTGTTTACTGGCCACATGGCAAATAGATCTATGCTTTTACATGCCTGATACTGATGACAGGCTCACCTGCAATGGACTCATGTCTGTGCGGCACACCAGAGGTTCCTGTATAGGGGTGATATAGCAGTATGAACATTATCCATGACTGTATGACAGCCACAGGGTGCACTGTGCATGTTAACACATTCACCTGTACAATAGCATATAGTATGGATATGTGTGCATACACAGGGTAGCATATTGTAGTATGCAGCATGTGTGTCCACATACCATGCATATGTTGTTACATTACATACTGTACAGTGACACATGCACGCAAATGGGATACAGTAGCCATATGTGCAATATTGACTTACCAGGTAACTCCAGGCTCATTGGTTGGGAGACACCCACCTCCACGATGGCAGATAGTGTTTGTGGATGCTGTTCTGAGGGTGTCCCCAGACTGGCCTGTAACTCCTCAGTGTGTGTGAGTGGGGGCTGGGTTGGTGGCCCACCACCTTTTCCACCTTGTTCCCTGGCGATTGCAGTGGCATGCTGTTTTGCACGTCATATCAGGTCCGTGCAGTGTCTGCGCACCTGCTGGTAGGTTTGGTTATGGCCACACCACATCATTCCCCCTCCTGCGCAGATCCTGCCACAGGTCGTCCTGCTGCTGGGAATGCTGTGGCACATGGCTGAACAACACCTCATAGTTCTCATGGAGGTACGGGATGAGGACATCATCCTCCTGGTGGCTGTACGCTGGAAGGAATGTATGAGGCATTATCTGTAAGACATAATGATGGTGACATGTCACAGTTTCAGAGATGTACAGAGACACTGCTGCACATACATTTCTATGACATCTAGCACATCTGCACAGTTATCCTTGCAAATCATCATGACACTGACACGACTGACATGTTTGTGTCACACACATGTAACACCCGTTATGCATTGGATATCATCACCATATATGTGTGTCACCTCATTATAGTGTTCATACTCCATGTGAATGCTGTCTTGATGTGGGCATGTCTGTTTGCCTGCACTGGTGTTCTTACCTATCTGCACATGCCTGGATGTGCCCACGGTAATGCTTTTGACCGTGATGCTGTGTATATGTCACATATCAACACAGCCACAGCCTTAATGGACTTGAGCAGTGACAATGCACACATATGCATGGTAACGTGTACATGCATGTGTTTTGCCATATACATCTACATAGCACTGTACAGCTGTTCAACATCCTGCCCCAGATCGCCTGCATTGCACATGTGATAGACATGGGACAATGGCTAGTCGGACGTCATTTGCAGGGATGGTTTACAACCATAGCATGTACAGGCAAGGTTTCCTAGCTGTAACCGACAGCCATTATGCCACCGTGAGGTGCTTCAGTGCCACATTACTGATCCAGACAGTTGATACTACACCTATCATGCGGCCATCACACCATGTATGACTGGGATGACATGTGCAGCTTTGATGGACAGGGTTGCATGGTATGGCGGGAGTATATCACATGTATGGCACAGGGATCTGTCCAGCATGTGGTGATCCTAGTATTAGGACGGTGGCTGTCCATGACATATGTCTTTCAGATCAGGATATGGACATGTAGCATGTCCATCATCATGGTGTAGCAAATGTCTTTATGCAAGGTAGACAGCATGCTGCATAGTGGAGGTGAGGATTGTGAAGGCTGGTATCACCAATCCATGCATGGCCATTACCCCTTAAAGGTGATATGTGATCCAATATTGGTCACCCCAGTGCTGTATATGCCTGTCCAATGATCTCTGTGCTCATGGATGGCACCCTGTCATGACATGGGTACCTTGTATGACTACCTAAGTGGCCTGGAGATGTCACCAAGTCAGGGAGGTGTACTGCACAGCACCATCCCTTACACAGTGTCCATAATGTTGACCACAGCCTAGGTGGTAGTTAATGGGTACAGGGATGCTCACCTAGTGGGGACAATGCTGATATCATCCATCAGAATGTGCACATATGTCACACACCTCACCCACACAGCCCATTCTGTATGTTGTTCACAACACTGACACAGCTATTGCTCATAGGTCATGGCCATTCACATCCTTACATACACAGATGCTTAACATTTGTCTGTGTGGTATGGGCTGCAATGAGGGTGGAGTACAGCACATTAACCCTGTTTTACTGTAGCTGGCACTGGTGTTATATGTGCATGCCACTCTGGCACCTTTTGTAGTTGTGTCTGTCAACAGGCCACTGGTATAACACTCCTGTGACATACAAGGGTATTTGTAATCAAACATCCGTACTGTCTTGTACATCTGTACTGCTAACGTCTACATTGATAATGGTTCAGGGACATGCAGACCATACTCCGCAGGGTTATAGTGCGGTGCCACCCATTATGACTGTTGTCACCACTTGTGGGTTGATATTATCCAACACCCTATCTGTATTGTATGTTCATGCTAAGCACTTGTTCAGAACTTGTGGGCATGTCATGAGCTACTGATTAATATAGCACCCATTCCACACCATTTCCCACAGGTACACTGGCTGTCCTCATATTTCCAGCTTTCTTATGGTACAACAGCTGTTGTACACACATAACTCACATATCCTGTGAGACATGGTTGTATATACAGGCATGTCCAACTGTCACATACCAGTGCTATTGCCTGTCTATATGATGGATATGTCGTACATGTGGCAATAGAGCAATTGTCTCATGTACACATTCAATGCTCACCTCCCAACATACGACACTACAGCCTGTGGGGGATACACTTATGCAGCCCTGCTGGGGGTAATGTTGTCACCAACCCTGACTGCACCTGACAGTCATGTGGGGATGTGTAACATTCACAACACACCCCACTCATCACATAATCACACATGATCTCCACCACAGGCCACACATATGGGGACAACTTCTGCAGTACCTCTCCATACTCTGTGTAGGCACCAGAGGCAGCCCCCATCATGGAACATAACATCACCAACTTATAGCCCACATACTCATGTGTGCCCATCACATACAGTGAATAGGGTGTTATAACATACACAATACACCAGTCATAGGTGACTCTGTAGGCGGGCACACTGCAGTTCCACATAGCAGGCTACACAAGGTGATAGTCACTTACATCTTGCTGTCGGGTAACTGGTTCTGCAACATAACCTATGCACCTATGCCACACCTCACCAGGTACGATGTGACTGTCATTCTCCATGTTAGTGTGACTGCCCTGAGATGCCACTTCATAGACTATGTGTGCAGGGACATGCAATAGCTCACCAGTCTTGTAGCCCTGAAGGTGTGGGCCAAGCCCTGGGGAGCATTATGCATTCATCCAGACCCAATACCACTGTACAATGACTGACTGTGTCACTTCAACAGTTGCCTATGCTTCTGCTGTCATTCCACAGGCATCTGGTATTTGTCCGCTTTGACTGACCTGGTCAAACACAATGCTTTGGCACAGATGACCTGCACCTGACAGCCCTGGGAGTACAGATCAAATGTAAGGCTCATGCTGCTTCTATACTGCCTGTCTTGCACAGTTTCCACTAACAGTCACCGGCAGAACATTAACTGGCAAGCAAGACATGGGGTCATGTGACACAATGCTTGCATCTTCTTCTGTGACGCACACAGGCAAGGCACACCTTATAATGCACCACTTCAATATCTCTGTAGTGACTGGGATCTGCCTCTAGGCTCTGCAGAGCACACCTGCAATGACAGGTTATAGACAGAACATACCTTTCAGGCACATACCTGGACCGGCTGAGGTGATCCCATATCCCACTATGTTGTACACACATCCTGGCTAGTTACTTAGCGCAATGCATCAGAGGTGCTCCACGTGCAACTAACTGTGTCCGGAACCGCTATACACATTGTAACAAGCTACAGATTCAACAACATACCCCATGGTTACCACACCTCATCTGTTGGTGTACTGGACAGTAGGGCTCAGACAGCTACTACTGATGTGTGACTGACACTACCCCACACTTAACTGGGGTAGCCACTCATGTACCGACACATCTGTGAGTCATAACCTCCACTCGGCTGGATCAACCCATACACACCACCTCCAAGACCAACATTATCCTTGACATGAACACTACCAACATGTAACTGGTATTCCAAACCTGGGGTTATCCCCTCATTGGTGGATTCCGAACATATGCTAATCACCCTAGTTAGCCACATCCCGGCACCACACCCTTCCCGGCATGCACAGCACATGAGTACTACAACACCTACTACAGATGTCTTATGACAGTGGTAGTTAACGTCATGACACCCATGCAGATGGACAATGCACATACAAATGCTGAAACATACCCCAGTGCACTTCATTATCATGTACACGACTGCATCTACCATGCTATTCCACACATATCCATGATGGTACACACCAGATACAGATGCCACTCTGGTGGTCATGTTCCATGGACATAATTTACAATATCAGGTGGAGGCTGTTGCACAGTGGTGTACAATCCCATGGGTGGGGTAGCTCACTGGTCAGCCTCTGTAGTGCCACGGGATCCCTCATCACATACTCCAAGGACTAGCTATGTAAACATTACTGCGACACATTCTGGGGTGTACCACAAGGCATTATGGTGGTATGTCAGTAGTCAATGGCAATACCTACATCTGCTCTTACATACAACAGTCACTCAGGAACATTACAGACCAAGGTGATGTTGGCAACATGCTGGCAGATGGATTCAATGCTAACATTACACCCTCTCACTCACTACAGGTCCACAATCCATGCAGGAACATTGCGGTGTCTCTGCAGTAACACCTACACAGTACTAACCTGCACTCTATATGTCCTGGGACACTGGCCCCATGTCACCTTCCAAAGTCCCAGGCTGTGATGTCCACAAACCTCTGAATGACATGTCTCCCCACTCGGCCACCATATTCAGTAATAGCGTTGTATCAGACATTGTGGCCCCTGAATGGCACACAACAACATTTATCACACTCCACACAGGTGGCGCCACAATGCACAAGTGGGACTATAGTCCTACATACCTGACTGGACTATTCTTCATGGCTATGGGGCACATCATCATGGATGTCATTCACAGAAACATTGTTGGGCTCCGGTCCTTTGATGCCACCCGGGTTGGACTTGTTAGGTCCAGAGCATGGCCCCTACACCTGGCGTGCTCCTTTCATACAGTTACCAGGGTAGCTGATGATGGTACGGGGGTCCACACATCCTACATTGTCCTCTCAATGCCTTTCAGCACCGTTCTCCATTCTGGTATTGACAACATACACATCCACCTGCATATCGTACCCTATGTCTCAGGATGTTATGCAACATGGCTCATGGATAGGACACACACAATGAGGGTAGCATACCATAGTACCTACTTCATTTCAGTTACACTTGGACTACCACAGTCGTCAGTCATAGGGCCCCTCATGTTCAGTATATGCTTCCCTGAGGTACAGGCTAGCACAGAGGGACTTTCCCTGCCTAGCTTTACAAACCCCTGCATACAAAGCACCATGATTGATCCATCAGCTGATACTGGCTCCATCCATATGGGTGTCACTGTGACAGATACCTGATATGAATATCATGGCCTCCAGCTGCATGACACAAGGTGCATGAACATCACCTTTGCATTACACCATTCACCCACTGACTATCACATAGGTGGCAGTCCCCTACATACATGTCACATTGTACATGTTCGTAGTACACACGTATGTCACACCCACTCCTGTGGTTACCATATTGCCACTGTGGTGTGGATATCCTTCTATGTGGGCACACTTATCTGTACTGGGTGTGTAGCTGGTACATAGGCACCCATTGTACCTCTGAACTCCAGCCATCTACACACATTCAAGGGTACACCACCCCATTTAGGGTGTACCTTACACAACAGCTACAGCTTTACATACCACAACATTAACACGCCATGATGTTTATTGAGCTCCGACAGTTAAAGTATGCAGCTGACGTACGGACACCACATCTGCACACATTTGCATACTACATACTTAGGGGTGGCCTCTGCTGAACAGACAGGGCCCATGTCCACAACAATATTAATGGATATACTCCACATACGCGACATAAGCAAAAGCCACTGTGAGCAACATGCTCATGGATATGTGCACACACACAACGATGAGTGGGATGTGCTTGAGGGTTGCATTCCCAAACCCGACACTCACCATGCTTTGGAACATGAGTCCTATGTACATCACGCAGGGACACTCAGTAGCACTGTTCATGTGATACCTCACTTGGTGGTTGGGAGACACATGTATGCCAGGGATCACTGCAGTGGCTGTACTGTGCAGAGGTGCAGGTAACACATGGCTCTGTGTAATTGCATCTGCTATGTGTAGAGACAACTATACTTTGGATTCATGTCCCCCGTGGATTGTGTGTGACAGCTAGAGTATATGGTTCAACATGTGGGTGTACCTGTCATCCCAACCATCTAATAATGGACTATTGCAAACAAAACCTGTAACATCGCCATTTGTTCCATTATACAACGGCTACAATTTTGCATGGCGCCTTTAATTGCGTCTCTCACAAGATATGTTAACGGTTCTGCAGATGTAATTGACTGACTGGATGTTTGTGCTGTAATTACAGTCTGTATTGCTACAGTTTCTAGTGTGGGGAATGTTGGTGGGTGTACGTATCATATACAGGTTTGTGGGGCTTGCTTTTCTACATATTCCATATATATGTGTGTGGGCTCCGTCTGTAATTAAAGAGCTATCAGTTAGTAGACTTATGTTACGGGATTTTACATTGGGCCATTGTTAATTGGTTTCTATATAGTATGCAGGTGAGGTTGATACTTCCATACCCCCGGAATTGCAGCGATATGTAAAGGGATATGTCTAAATGACAGCTATCCTGTGTATTTCTGTCCCAGATATTTGCAGTCATTGCAGTTGTGTTGGTGACAGAACCTCTTTGCCATGGGTTGGCACCTTTTCATATGGACATTGTGGGACACTTGCGGGACACACATCGTTGTTTACAGGCCGACACATACCCATGGTCAGTACACAGGATAGCACATACTTTTATCCTCAATACATACTTATTGTTGTAGGACTTTGGCTACTTATCATATTGCATGTAACATTTACGTTTCTTACATACAGGCATAACTATTTAATGCAACTATTACATAATATATGGGACATAATAATGTCCTACAATCTCGGACAGTTGCCCTTTGTAATGTTTTATGTCAGAACACACCTGCCCACAGAGGGGCTGTCCCTCCTAATGTGGGACAGGTGGTAACTGTATGCCTATGGCTAGCTATACCCACACCTACCGTAATGATCTACCTCTGAGTTGGCACTAAAAGACACACGATGCGGACACACACACACATTACAGTCACACGGAGACACACATGGCACCCTCAACACACACATACACAGACTACGGCACTCACAAACACAGTTGAACACAGTACCTACGTGGACTGCAACACCGGCAGCGGTAACTAAATGTCCCTTCATATCATCATACTGCTACTCGCGGTTGTACTGTTCCGGTACTGTGTTCTTTCGGTCTTTCAGCCTCGTGGTTACGCGTGTCGGTATGTTACACATTCCATAGTTGGCGGTATTCTATTTATTTGTACCTCCAAGGTGTTATGAATGTCGTTGACCTATCTATATATATTTGCAGATATCGTTGAATCCGTATATATATATATATATATATATATATATATATATATATATATATATATATATATCAACATATATCACTCTATCGCCCTTTCTATCTGTATTATATATATGTGTATATGTGTGTGTGTGTGTGTGTGTATATATATATATATATATATATATATATATATATATATATATATATATATATATCTGACAAGGAAAGTGACAGGCAAGCTACACCTTTCATTGTGTACGTGTCGGTGTATACTGTTTCCTGGACTCCGCACATTTGTGTCTGTACCTGTCACATTACCCACCTGCCATAGGTTAGGGTTACCAGCTGTCCCACTTTGTGAGGGACTGTCCCTCTTTGGGCAGTTGTGTCCTGCAAAATATCTGTAAACATGGCAAATGTCCTGAGAGTTTAGGACATACTTATTTCCTATAGTTTATGTAATAGTTGCATACAACAGTTATTCTGTAGCTGAACCACCTATATGTTATAGAAACACAATATGTAAGTAAACATTATTAGAATAAGCTTTTATCTAGGCAAAACAGTGAAGTTCTGATTTTCATACTGGTCAGGTGTATGTGTTGGCCTGCAGACATTTGACGTATGTCCCACATCGGTCATTTAAAGAGGTGGCAGCCCTACCATAGGTACATCTTGGCTAGCAATACTGCTTGGTGATTGTATACATGATTGCGTGTTCTACTCCTGGCAGTGGTCGTTTTACCCTTCAGAGCAGGCACTATTAGTACGGGGTGAATAATGCTGGTTTCATCTGTGCTGGACATCATTGACCGTGATCTGCGCGATATTCGGAGAAGCTTATCCCTGTTTTGCGCATATCTGTGTAGTCATATTTAAACATCACTTACCAGCAGTGGGCAACGCATATTCCCGCTAATGTGTGCTAAACATGATCTGATGACCTGCATCCAACATGCATTACTCGTGCCTTCAGTATTACGTTACATCCCTTGCAGGACGTGGGACCGGGAACATGCACGACGGTCACTGCATTTAACACTTGGACATGTGGGATTTGTACACATGTTATGTCGCTTTGTATGTGGAGTATACTACGGCTGTTACTCCATACTGCACTCACATGGGTAACTCAGTAAGTTTACATATGCATGAGTCCAGTCAATGGTATGTCCATGTGATGTTTACTGGATGTGCTCTGGCATTGGGTATGTATGTCACAGTGAGCCACAAAAGATACTGTGCTACACCTTCAAACGACCGTAGGTGGAGCATACTGGGGTGACGAATACCTGTCATGGGTACACCCCATGCCTTCACACAAAATCCATGATTACATTATGTGGAGCCCCTCATTAATGCAGCAGGGACTCCGTGCTGAGTGTGTGCAAAACAGTGCTTACACACATGTGCTCCTGCGATTGCCTCTGCTCCACTATGCGACAGTTGGTTACTCGATGTTGTGATGACAGCGGACACTGTTTGCCCCATTCGGTGTATGGCCTCTGACAATCGGCCGTGTACCTACCGATGTACGTGGGAACCTATACACACAGCACCACAATATGCTGATAGGAGCACATGCTGTTCAGGTGTTTGCATTCCGTGTTCCAATAGATGTTTTGTGTACAATGTTTGAGGGCTGCCTATGTGGGATTCACACAGTGGGCCGCCTATATATTACAATTTACAGGTGGTCCTGTTTGTGTGCCATCCATTTTACTGTGTGTGCAGGTGGAGAGGTGTGTCAGTCCGTAGGGGTCTACATTGTCAGAGTATGTGCTATACGTTCCCTCTTTGCCAAGGCATAGGCATATTGGGCACACCTCCATCTGCCTTCTGGGGCTGGCACAGTGTGTTCGTGGTCTGAATCCCTCTTTGCCTGTGATGGCCTTGGCAATTGCACTGGGTTATGAGGGTCTTCACCATGTTGTCCTTGCTGCAGCTGTTAACGCAGGATCATATTATGTAGCATGGCACATACTATGACAATGTGGACACACGTGCCTGGAGAGTACTGCAAGGCTCCACCAGATGTGTCCAAGCACCGGACCTGTGATTTCAACATCACAAACACACGCTCTGTGATGATTCTGGTTTGTGCATGTGCCTCATTATGGCATTCTTGCATGGGTGTGTGTGCATTTCTGATGGGAGTCATCATCCACGGCTCCAGTGCATAGCCAGCATCCCCCACAAGGTGGCCATGTGGGATGCCCCCCCTTACAAATACCTGATATAGCTGTGAGGCATGCCAGATATGGGAGTCATGGTAGCTTCCAGGGCTGCCAGCACACACATCCATGATAATGCCCTGGGCATTGCACACAACCTGGCAGTTGATGGAGTGGAATCCCTTGTGGTTTATGTAGCGCCTACCATACTCACTGGGTGGTGACTTGATTTGTATGTGCGTGCAGTCTATCGCACCCAGTACCTCCGGGTAGTGTTCCACACAGTGGAAGTGACGCATATTGCTGGCCAACTCCTCCTGAGTTCGGGAGAAGTATATATGCTCATTGGCATGTGGTACCATGGCATCAAGGAACTGGTGTAGTACCCTGGATGCTGATGCCTGTGAGATCCCCATTATATCTCCAGTTGGCCTTTGAAAGGTACCTGTGGCTAGTATTTGCAAGCTTACACATACCTTCGTGTCCACTGGGATGGGTTCCCCTCTGTTGTTTCTGCTTCTCAGGCGTGGCCGGCACAGCTCCACTATTTGCTTTAAGATGTACCTGTCCACCCTGTAACGCTCTTCTATCTCCAGATCATGTAGCCCCTGATAGGTTACCCTTGGTCTGAACACTCTTCTCCTCCTCCGGGGCCTGCGGCGGTTGTCGGCATCATCCTCCACAACACCATCAGTCTCTAACACATGCTGTTACCATATATTGTGTGCCTTCTTCTACTCTACCCAGTTATTTTGTGTGAACTAGTTTGTTTACTTGTGTGTTTTTTAACATGCTGATGAATCACAGCTATGGCAGCTCCCAACATGTACATTTTAAAAGTTCCCCGTGTGTTTACACCTATGGTGCAGTGTTTGGGAATACACAGATGTGTGTAGGGTGCTTTCACATTTAATACTATTGTGCTGTGAACACCGATGATGTCATAGGGTGTGTATGTACGATCGTAGCTACAGGGTATCTTATGTGTTTTACTACCAGAACTACTATTGTGGTGCCTTTGGTGTTGAATTACATTTGCCTGCCGTGGATTACCTCTTGACCTTCCCTTTACATTTCTGCACATTCCACCTACCATTTTCTGGCATGCATCCAGCAGCCTGCTTTCATTTGTACTTTCCTAGACCTGGTTTATCTTGCATAATGTGTGCTATTGCCGGTCTACTGTTGGTTTGCTTTGCTCTGCTATGACAGATCTCCTATCTTTGCAATCCAATGCCTCCCCTGTCCTGTTATGCAGGTTTCTGCGAGCAGACTTGTCAGCTGCCATCGATTGGCCGCCGTGAGTTGATTGGTGTTGATTGCTCAGTAGTAGTCCAATTACCCTACTTCGGCATTTCCTTCTTTTCTTCCCCTGATCTTCCTGTTTGTGCTATTGTTCACATCGCGTGCATCCGCTTACCAGGTTTCGGGCATGTTTTCCTCCCCATACACATGCGCTTTAAGGGCACCATGTGTGCTCTCAGCTGAACGATTCTATACCTTCCTCCCCACCCCTGTCCTGCTGCTTTGCTTAGCAATAGCCAGGCCACATTTGCATTGCTCCAATGTGCTTACTGCTACGGTGGCACACCCCTCTGCTGATGTCATGTATCTCCTATGAGACACTCCTTGGTGTTATAGCACTGCGCCATTTGGTACATCCTTCATCCGGCGGGACGTTTGCGATTCAGTATTACCTAAAACCCCGATGGAAGCTGCAACAGGCGTGTTAAAATCAGTCCAATAACCAAGCGATAGCTGTGAAAGCTGTTATGTTAGCACTTTATTAAACAAGAACTTTCGGTAGGTTAATAACCCACCTTCCTCAGACAAAACAGTTACTTAAAAATAATAGGGAGTTTAAATACACTTGTCCCTCCCAATTAATCAAGTTTTAGTTGATTACCACCTTCAATCAAGAAATCCTTTTAACCATTTGTGTGCATTACAAATAAAAACAGTTTTTTATATATAGCTGAAATCACTTATATTAAAAACGCATTGTTTAAAAGCACTCTTTAAAAATCATCATTGCATACATGTTGTTGAAACTATTTTAGTTATAGATTATAGTATACAAATAGTCCAACCACTTTTTAAAAAATTCAAAGCTATTCCTACTAAAATTTCCATAATGTAAACCATGTATGTAGTGAAGTGATCACAGATTCCTATAGCTGTGTGGGGGGAAAAAAACACACCACCCCTATTTCCCCAATGAGCACAAGACCCGAACACAACAATTGTTATATAGGGGATCTATGCTAACTAGTGATATTAATATGACTGCATGAAACACAGCTGGCTTAATTTAAATTTACTTATTACTTATTTGTTTGGCAGTTTTCGTGCAGATTCAGTATTACCTGCCTCATTTGCATGGCATTGACTACTAATTCATAGTTACCGCGCCGAACACTGTCGCAGGCCCTTAGCAACTCTTGCACCTTGGTTGTGGTGTTCCATGCCTACCATTGCGTATTATGGTGAAAACCTGATTTGTATTACATTGCGATTTTATGACATTTTTATATATTTTCTTTATGTTCCTGTTTGCGCTCACATGCCCTGCGGTCGTACTGTGCGTTACTGTGGACATGACATTAAATGTTGTTTTTTGGTGTTGTGCATCTTTTCTTATGCCATTGGCTGTATATTTAGCCATTGGCATATGTTAACTTTGTAATACATGAGTCTGGTCCACTTCCATAGCTCCGATGTTCTGTATGGGAAAATGTAAATCATGTTTTTTGGTTTACATTTCCCTGGGCTTACGCTACGCCTGCACCACTTCATGAATCACTATCTGCCTTCATTTGCATGGTGCGATACTGCGCATGGGCTGATTAGCATACCTATGCCGAGGGCTGCGCAGTTCTGGCGTACCCCGGTAGTGCACGTGGAATTGAATCGTACCTGAATCGCTCATCGGCCATATTTGGCGTTATTCCGCCTATGCTACGCTTGCGCCTGGCGCAAGCTTCATGAATCCCAGGGATTATTGTGAAAAATACATGCATGTAAACAGAAGAAGATTCATTTTATTTCATAAAACAGGAAAAATAATCAACATACTTCTCTCTCTCTACTGCTCCTCGAGCCTGTGCATCTACTCAACGCACATTGTTCTGCTCCTGGTTCAATCCTCTTCACTGAAATCAGAAAAGAGAATGTATGAATGCTGCATTCCTCAAATAATAGTGATATACATTGGTTAGCACAGTTTCTAGCCATTTATTTCTGAAGAACATTTGATAATCACAATACACATTTGACATTAATACATACAGGTGTTAACACATTTGAACACATGCGATTCAGTCCTACAACCATGATATGCATCCAGACTCTAACCTTGAGAGCTAACTGCCTAGCTAACCCATCTTGTCTGAAAAAGCACATTTTCAATACAGTGAAAATACTTCATTGTATGACATCATCTTAATGGGGTATGGTCTCCTAATAAGGATCTTGGCTTAGGATTTCAAAGTATGAGCATTTGCTAGTTATGAAGCAAAACCGTTTGAAAATTACATTCATGCTTTCACTGTGTTCAGAAACATTAACAATAATAGGAGCATCCATTCCTCAGACAGTGGGACAGTGTCATGTAGTATAGAGCTTCTGTGAACAAAACCATACACGTTGCTGTACATAAGTGACACAGTAAGGTATGTGTGAAGACCATGATAGTCCTTGACAAGGTTGGCCAGATGCCTTACAGGCTGAGCTAGCAGCCAGCAAAAGTTTCATTTTAGAAACTGGTACTACATATGTTTATTAAATGTCCTGCTGAGAATGGATGAATACGAAAACTGCAATTATTGGACACAGGATTTCTCTGAGTTACAGCACAATGGCATGAAAATTACAGAACCAACTGATATTGCCAACATCTTGGTAGATAGGCTCATTGCTAACTTTACCCCCCTCTCACCCCCTAAAGGGCCTATATTTATACAGGAAGAAGACAGAGTCCCTGTAATCACAACTACACAGGTAAAAACTACACTCCCTAAAGACAAAAACACAACATCCATGGGACTGGACAACATCCCAGGATGCATTTTACACAAACTTCAGAATGAACTGGCTCCCCACCTAAGCATCATGTTCAATCATAGCCTCACATCAGGCTTTGTGCCCACTGAATGGTGCACAGCAGCAGTTATCCCACTCCACAAAGGAGGAGCCACCACTGATCCCTGGAACTATCGCCCTCTTAGCCTGACGAGCCTGGTCTGCAAGGGCATGAAACATATCATCATGGAACTCAGACAAACACATTGGTAACCTCCAAACCCTGGACCCCACCCAGTTCGGGTTTGTGAAAGGCAGATCATGCCTCCTGAACCTGATCAACTTCTTGAGGCAGTCACCAAAGCCTTAGACGAGGGTAAGGTGGCTCACACAGCCTATCTCAACCCACCAAGGCTTTTGACACCATCCCCCATTCTGGAATTATAGCTAAACTCACTAAACTAGGTATAAATCCCTACGTCACAAGATGGGTTGTCAACTGGCTCACTGGCAGAACCCACACTGTAAAAGTTGCAGACTCCAACTGATTTAATGAAGTTAAGTGTGTGCTTTTATTCATATGTATAATGGTGCAGTAGGCGATACTGTGGAACTATAATGGAAATCTACAAAGTGATCAGTCATTCACAGCCTAAGTTTTATAGTTCTCAGTGATGCACAAGGACAGTGGCTATGTTAAATTATGATGTTAAATTATGATGTTAGATATTGTAAACCATATACACATCTACAAAGGTCATAATCATGGAAATTATACACATTATTAAATAAATTAATAACATGTGAATCAAACCCACAGTTAATATGAGAGCATTTACCAGGTCCAGTTAATTATCCCCATGAGTTAATTATCACAGCACAGACAGAAAAAGCATCTATCTGATACATACGGTACTGAGAAATATCTGTAAAGTCAATAGGAATGATCAGGTATGCGTAGAATATTGACACTTACTCTAGCGATCTACAGGCTGCCTCTGCACCTCAGTAACCTTCCTTTGAAGTGGGTCTATATTACAATGTCGAACTACAAGCTCGAACATTGTAATATTGAACCTGGAAGTCCGAAAGTGGAAAATAGCGAAGCCATGGAACATCAACTTTTTTCCCAGGGAAAAAAGTTGGTGGGTCATTTTTGGGGCTTTGCTATTTCCTCCACCGTGGTGCAATCTCGGAGTCAGTATATTTAAGTAGGGGGTATAGGGGGCACAGTCCCCCACTTTAGTTTAGGTTTAAGGTTAAGTTTTTTTTTGTTGTTGTAACGGAAACTGGGAAAAAAAATCGCTGTTCTGTGGTTTCGGTTTTCTTGGGTTTCGAACATAATGGTTCGATATTACAATGGTCAAACTTTTTTAAGTTTGCTGTTGTGATATAGACCTTTGAAGCTCCTCTGGGTAACTTCAACCTGCATTGAAGTGACCCAGAGGATCTTCAAAGGGTCTATATTATAACAGTCGAACTTTTTTAAGTTTGCTGTTGTGATATAGACCCTTTGAAGCTCCTCCGGGTCACTTCAATGCAGGTTGCCACAGCAGTGGTGAACTTACACTCCAGAGTGGTAGATCCCAATTATCCTTCGCTACTTCCTCATGGTCTGGTTCCACACATTTATCCTAAGAAAGCTCCTGAGTCTGGCTCTCATCCTCTCATCCAATACAACATATACAGTCAACATCTGAGTCATTTCGTCAGCCCAGGTGGGCATGCAGACACATCTCAGCAGCCTCAAAGTAATCACCATAATCCTCTACTTGAAGAAGTCTGGAAAACGCAAACACAGAAATGCTCACTGTGGTACCACTCAGTTTACAGTCAGCAATGGTCTGATCAGCAAGTGTATCAAAATCAATATTTAAAAGTGGAGCTGATGTCACGTTATCAGATCATTAGAAGATAACTGACACATGCCACGCATAGTACAATTTCTCAATACCTATTGGGTGGTTACGCATTATACTTGGGTGTTTTGGTGCATGAAACCAATTTACACAAAGGTGCACAAATGAGATTCCAAAAATTTAAATTTTAATGAACCTCATTAGTTATGTATGTTGCAAATGATACTTAAAGATAGGGACACATTAGGTGCACTTTGACTCAGTGATTCGGGGTGAAAGGTACACTAGCAATTAGGAGCATTTGTGTTTTGGTGATTAGTAAATCTCTTCAAGTCAGTCATTTCCAAAGGTACCCATTTAAGTTAATTGTTTACTCAAAATGTTATCTTTAACAGAAGTTATAAGTTACTGGAGTGATGTTATTTTGAACTTTATGCATACAGGTGTTGCTATTTTAAATAATTGCTTTCAGTCCCATATGCAGTTGTATAGACAGACATATTGCAAATGTTAACAGTATATGAAGGCTGATTTATGGATCATTCACAATTCTACTGGTAATTCCTTCCATCAGTGGTGGAACTACAGAAACCTACAGATTTCAATACAATCCACACGATTTATGTTATGTTGATATTATGGATACATTTTAATTCATATATTTTAACAAAACTGTTTAAAAATGTGCTGTTGGCGGT